>NC_141537.1:72385000-72685000 GCF_021556685.1 Rattus norvegicus | reverse complement strand
GAATTTCATAAAGTCATTGCTTTTGATAGCTGAGTAATATTCCATTGTGTACATGTACCACATTTTCTGTATCCATTCCTCTGTTGAAGGGCATCTGGGTTCTTTCCAGCTTCTGGATATTATAAATAAGGCTGCGATGAACATAGTGGAGCACGTGTCTTTTTTATATGTTGGGGCATCTTTTGGGTATATGCCCAAGAGAGGTATAGCTGGATCCTCAGGAAGTTCAATGTCCAATTTTCTGAGGAACCTCCAGACTGATTTCCAGAATGGTTGTACCAGTCTGCAATCCCACCAACAATGGAGGAGTGTACTTCTTTCTCCGCGTCCTCGCCAGCATCTGCTGTCACCTGAGTTTTTGATCTTAGCCATTCTCACTGGTGTGAGGTGAAATCTCAGGGTTGTTTTGATTTGCATTTCCCTTATGACTAAAGATGTTGAACATTTCTTTAGGTGTTTCTCAGCCATTCGGCATTCCTCAGCTGTGAATTCTTTGTTTAGCTCTGAACCCCATTTTTAATAGGGTTATTTGTCTCCCTGCATTCTAACTTCTTGAGTTCTTTGTATATTTTGGATATAAGGCCTCTATCTGTTGTAGGATTGGTAAAGATCTTTTCCCAATCTGTTGCTTGCCGTTTTGTCCTTTGCCATACAGAAGCTTTGCAGTTTTATGAGATCCCATTTGTTGATTCTTGATCTTAGAGCATAAGCCATTGGTGTTTTGTTCAGGAAATTTTTTTCCAGTGCCCATGTGTTCCAGATGCTTCCCTAGTTTTTCTTCTATTATTAATAATAGAAGTTTAATAATAGAAGTTTGAGTGTATCTGGTTTGAAGTGGAGGTCCTTGATCCACTTGGACTTAAGATTTGTACAGGGTGATAAGCATTGATCGATCTGCATTCTTCTACATGTTGACCTCCAGTTGAACCAGCACCATTTGCTGAAAATGCTGTCTTTTTTCCATTTGATGGTTTTGGCTCCTTTGTCAAAAATCAAGTGCCCATAGGTGTGTGGGTTCATTTCTGGGTCTTCAATTCTGTTCCCATGGTCTATTTGTCTGTCTCTGTACCAATACCATGCAGTTTGTATCACTATTGCTCTGTAATACTGCTTGAGTTCAGGGATAGTGATTCCCCCTGACGTCCTTTTATTGTTGAGGACAGTTTTAGCTATCCTGGGTTTCTTGTTATTCCAGATGAATTTGCAAATTGTTCTGTCTAACTCTTTGAAGAATTGGATTGGTATTTTGATAGGGATTGCATTGAATCTGTAGATCGCCTTTGGTAGAATGGCCATTTTTACTATATCAATCCTGCCAATCCATGAGCATGGGAGATCTTTCCATCTTCTGAGGTCTTATTCAATTTCTTTCTTCAGAGTCTTGAAGTTCTTATTGTACAAATCTTTTACTTGCGTGGTAAAATTCACACCGAGGTACTTTATATTATTTGGGTCTATTATGAAGGGTGTCGTTCCCCTAATTTCTTTCTCGGCTTATTTCTCTTTTGAGTAGAGGAAGGCTACTGATTTATTTGAGTTAATTTTATACCCAGCCACTTTGCTGAAGTTGTTTATCAGCTTTAGTAGTTCTCTGGTGGAACTTTTGGGATCACTTAAATATACTATCATATCATCTGCAAATAGTGATATTTTGACTTCTTCTTTTCCGATCTGTATCCCCTTGACCTCCTTTTGTTGCCTGATTGCTCTGGCTAGAACTTCAAGAACTATATTGAATAAGTAGGGAGAGAGTGGGCAGCCTTGTTTAGTCTCTGATTTTAGTGGGATTGCTTCAAGTTTCTCTCAAATAGTTTTAATGTTAGCAACTGGTTTGCTGTATATGGCTTTTACTATGTTTAGGTATGGGCCTTCAATTCCAATTCTTTCCAGGACTTTTATCATGAAGGGGTGTTGAATTTTGTCAAATGCTTTCTCAGCATCTAATGAAATGATCATGTAGTTTTGTTCTTTCAGTTTGTTTATATAATGGATCACGTTGATGGTCTTCCGTATATTAAACCATCCCTGCATGCCTGGGATGAAGCCTACTTGATCATGGTGGATGATTGTTTTGATGTGCTCTTGGATTCGGTTTGCCAGAATTTTATTGAGTATTTTTGCGTCGATATTCATAAGGGAAATTGGTCTCAGGTTCTCTTTCTTTGTTGTGTCTTTGTGTGGTTTAGGTATAAGAGTAATTGTGGCTTCATAGAAGGAATTCGGTAGTGCTCCATCTGTTTCAATTTTGTGGAATTGTTTGGATAATATTGGTACGAGGTCTTCTATGAAGGTCTGATAGAATTCTGCACTAAACCCGTCTGGACCTGGGCTCTTTTTGGTTGGGAGACCTTTAATGACTGCTTCTATTTCCTTAGGAGTTTTGGGGTTGGTTAACTGGTTTATCTGTTCCTGATTTAACTTCGGTACCTGGTATCTGTCTAGGAAATTGTCCATTTCCTGAAGATTTTCAAGTTTTGTTGAATATACACTTTTATAGTAAGATCTGATGATTTTTTGAATTTCCTCTGAATCTGTAGTTATGTCTCCCTTTTCATTTCTGATTTTGTTAATTTGGACGCACTCTCTGTGTCCTCTCGTTAGTCTGGCTAAGGGTTTATCTATCTTGTTGATTTTCTCAAAGAACCAACTTTTGGTTCTGTTGATTCTTTCTATGGTCCTTTTTGTTTCTACTTGGTTGATTTCAGCTCTGAGTTTGATTATTTCCTGCCTTCTACTCCTCCTGGGTGTATTTGCTTCTTTTTGTTCTAGAGCTTTTAGGTGTGCTGTCAAGCTGGTGACATATGCTCTTTCCTGTTTCTTTCTGCAGGCACTCAGCGCTATGAGTTTTCCTCTTAGCACAGCTTTCATTGTGTCTCATAAGTTTGGGTATGTTGTACCTTCATTTTCATTAAATTCTAAAAAAGTTTTAAATTTCTTTCTTTATTTCTTCCTTGACCAGGTTACCATTGAGTAGAGCATTGTTCAATTTCCACGTATATGTGGGCATTCTTCCCTTATTGTTATTGAAGACCAGTTTTAGGCCGTGGTGGTCCGATAGCACGCATGGGATTATTTCTATCTTTCTGTACCTGTTGAGGCCCGTTCTTTGACCAATTATATGGTCAATTTTGGAGAAAGTACCGTGAGGAGCTGAGAAGAAGGTATATCCTTTTGCTTTAGGATAGAATGTTCTATAAATATCTGTTAAGTCCATTTGGCTCATGACTTCTCTTAGTCTGTCTAAGTCTTTGTTTAATTTCTGTTTCCATGATCTGTCCATTGATGAGAGTGGGGTGTTGAAATCTCCTACTATTATTGTGTGAGGTGCAATGTGTGTTTTGAGCTTTAGTAAGGTTTCTTTTACGTATGTAGGTGCCCTTGTATTTGGTGCATAGATATTTAGGATTGAGAGTTCATCTTGGTGGATTTTTCCTTTGATGAATATGAAGTGTCCTTCCTTAACTTTTTTGATGAATTTTAGTTGAAAATTGATTTTATTTAATATTAGAATGGCTACTCCAGCTTGCTTCTTCTGACCATTTGCTTGGAAAGTTGTTTTCCAGCCTTTCACTCTGAGGTAGTGTCTGTCTTTGTCTCTGAGGTGTGTTTCCTGCAGGCAGCAGAATGCAGGGTCCTCGTTGCGTATCCAGTTTGTTAATCTATGTCTTCCTATTGGGGAGTTGAGGCCATTGATGTTGAGAGATATTAAGGAATAGTGATTATTGCTTCCTGTTATATTCATATTTGGATATGAAGTTATGTTTGTGGGCTTCTCTTCTCTTTGTTTTGTTGCCAAGATGATTAGTTTCTTGCTTCTTCTAGGGTATAGTTTGCCTCCTTATGTTGGGCTTTACCATTCATTATCCTTTGTAGTGCTGGATTTGTAGAAAGATATTGTGTAAATTTGGTTTTGTCATGGAATGTCTTGGTTTCTCCATCTATGTTAATTGAGAGTTTTGCAGGATACAGTAACCTGGGCTGGCATTTGTGTTCTCTTAGAGTCTGTATGACATCTGTCCAGGATCTTCTGGCTTTCATAGTTTCTGGCGAAAAGTCTGGTGTGATTCTGATAGGTCTGCCTTTATATGTTACTTGACCTTTTTCCCTTACTGCTTTTAATATTCTTTCTTTATTTTATGTGTTTTGTATTTTGACTCTTATGTGACGGGAGGTGTTTCTTTTCTGGTCCAATCTATTTGGAGTTCTGTAGGCTTCTTGTATGCCTATGGGTATCTCTTTTTTTAGGTTAGGGAAGTTTTCTTCTATGATTTTGTTGAAGATATTTACTGGTCCTTTGAGCTGGGAGTCTTCACTCTCTTCTATACCTATTATCCTTAGGTTTGATCTTCTCATTGAGTCCTGGATTTCCTGTATGTTTTGGACCAGTAGCTTTTTCCGCTTTACATTATCTTTGACAGTTGAGTCAATGATTTCTATGGAACCTTCTGCTCCTGAGATTCTCTCTTCCATCTCCTGTATTCTGTTGGTGAAGCTCATATCTACAGCTCCTTGTCTCTACTTTTGGTTTTTTATATCCAGAGTTGTTTCCTTGTGTTCTTTCTTGATTGCTTCTATTTCCATTTTTAATTCCTTCAACTGTTTGATTGTGTTTTCCTGGAATTCTTTCAGGGATTTTTGTGACTCCTCTCTATGGGCTTCTACTTGTTTATTTATGATTTCCTGGAATTCTTCAGGGATTTTTGCGATTCCTCTCTGTAGGCTTCTACTTGTTCTCTAAGGGAGTTCTTCACGTCTTTCTTGAAGTCCTCCAGCATCATCATCAAATATGATTTTGAAACTAGATCTTGCTTTTCTTGTGTGTTTGGATATTCCGTGTTTGCTTTGGTGGGAGAATTGGGCTCCGATGATGCCATGGAGTCTTGGTTTCTGTTGCTTGCGTTCCTGCGCTTGTCTCTCGCCATCAGATTATCTCTAGTGTTACTTTGTTCTGCTATTTCTGACAGTGGCTAGACTGTCCTATAAGCCTGTGTGTCAGGAGTGCTGTAGACCTGTTTTCCTGTTTTCTTTCAGCCAGTTATGGGGACAGAGTGTTCTGCTTTCAGGCGTGTAGTTTTTCCTCTCTACAGGTCTTCAGCTGTTCCTGTGGGCCTGTGTCTTGAGTTCCCCAGGCAGGTCACTTGCAGCAGAAAAGTTGGTCTTACCTGTGGTTCCGAGGCTCAAGTTTGCTCGTGGGGTGCTGCCTATGAGCTCTTTGTGGCGGCAGCAACCAGGAAGATCTGCGCCGCCCTTTCTGGGAGCTTTCGTGCACCAGGGTTCCAAATAGTGCTTGGTGTTTTTCTCTGGCGTCAGAGATGTGTGCAGAGTGCAGTCTCTTCTGGTTTCCCAGGCGTGTCTGCCTCTCTGAAGGTTTAGCTCTCTCTCCCACGGGATTTGGTTGCAGAGAACTGTTTATCCTGTCCGTCCCTTCAGGTTCTGGCAGTGTCTCAGATGCAGCAGACCTGCTGCTCCTGGACCCTCCTCTACGGGAACCCAGAGGCCGTATACAGTTTCCTCTTGGGCCAGGGATGTGAGCAGGGGTGGGCAGTGTTGGTAGTCTCTTCAGCTCTGCAGCCTCAGGAGTCTGATTGCATTTAAATACCTCTTCTTAAACTCACAGACAAATACAGTTCTAATCGTGCACCAAAGAAGCCTCCTTTTGCAGAATAAGTCATTACATAAATCCATAAGAGGTAAAAATGCAGACAATGTGATAACTAGTCCCAATCAATACATCTAGAATGCAAGCCCAAAACTTGAGACTCAGGCAACATCACAAAAAGAGGACAGAAAGACTATAAGAGCCAGAGAACCAGCAAGTATGCTGTGAGATGGTATCTATGGGACATGATAAGGAAGCTGTACCCATGTTACATCATCAGTATGTTGCCCAAACAGTATGTTGTTATTATGTTGGATAATAACAACAGCAATTGACAGTCAGATGAGGTTGGAAGAAATCTCACAAGACCCCACGCTAGATAAAAGCTATAGCCAATTACTGCTGAGAAAGGGAGAATTAATCTTCTTCAGAGATGATCACTCTAAACGGTTTGAATCCCAAGTGGTCAGCTGTAATGTTGATATTTTCAGAGGGAGGGACATGATGAGAACTGAACCCAAGTTTTATGAATACATTGCTTGGACTGAGCCCAGAGCATTTCTAGTTAACTATCCCTAGGCTTCTAGCCTCCGTACAATCTAATCTGAATGCCTGGACAATGAAGGTTTCAGTGTTAAGCCTCTATCTACTAACCTAGGCCTAGAATGCTTTTGCCTCCAAGACTTAATACTGAATAAGCTTGCCCTTTCTAGCTCTTTTTGAAATCTGGCTGAGTGGTTCAAATCAACTTGCTGGCTTAAACTCTTCTCAAAGCTCACTGATTCAAATTGGCTTTTCTTGGCTTCTGACTGAATTGATGTGGTTGGAAAAATTGCCTCTGAACTCCATGAGCTGAACTGTTTCACTGACATCACAAACAGAACAGAACTAAATGGAACTGCACAAACTCAACTGAACTTAACCAAACTCTACCTATCTTTCTCCCTACACTGCTCTTGAGTAGCCTCTCCTTCCTGTCTGTTCTCTTGAGAGTTGAGTGTAACTATCTCTGACTCATTTTGTCAAATCTTTCTCTGGTTCATCACTTTGATTGCCCATTAATTAAATGTCACTGTCTGGGATAAAGGTGCATGTATTCCAGTCAGAGGGATTATTCCAGTCACACAGACCTAGAAGGCCTTTGGATGTGATCCATTACCAAAGCAGCCATGTTGATGAATTAAAATTTCTCTACAGTCAGTGCTAAACACATGCATATATAAATATACAAGCAACACTAAATAGACCCAGTTGCTCTTGAGTGTATTGGTATGTGTGTGGGTCATAAGTATGCCAATGAACCTGCCCATAGGTAGGCATGTGGATGACAGAGGCTGATTTATATGTCTTTATTAATCACTTTACCTTATTTTTGAGACTTTACTTGGACCTGGAGCTTCACTGTCTACCAACCCACTGAGATGCACCTGTCTTCATTTTCTCACTATTAGGGTTGTTGTAGACTCATGCCATCATGCCTAAATAATAGTAAGTATTTTATTAGAACACACTCTCTTTGCCAAACAGATGTCAGGAAAGAATATTCAAAGTGATGGGGAAAGGGTTACTCTATAATTTTATACTCTGCTTTATTATCCCTCAAGAAAGAAAAATGAACATATTTAGACACAAAACAGCATAAATTGTCTTCCTATGTTTTTGGTGAAAACATTCATGCCTATGGCTGGACAAAAAGGGCCTACTTTAAATATCTATATTTCATTATACCTGGATTTCTCCATAAACACAACTTACCAAAATTTAATCACTATGAAGTAAATACTTTAAGTATACATAACAATCCAAGAGACAGAAGCAGTGATTAATGTATCTCCCGGGGTTGGGGGTTTAGCTCAGTGGTAGAGCGCTTGCCTAGCAAGCGCAAGGCCCTGGGTTCGGTCCCCAGCTCCGAAAAAAAAGAAAAAGAAAAAAAATGTATCTCCCAACTAATAAAAATCTAGGCAAGAGGGATACAATTCAGAGTTCTATGATACTTTTTAAGGAAAAACAAATGCCAATGCTTTTAATTTTTTTTTATAAAATAGCTAAATAAAGAGCATTAAAATTCATTTATTGAATCCAAGTATTACCTGGTATTGAAACAAAGATTCACAAAAAAAAATAGAAAATTAAAAGCCAATCTCTCTGATGAACATAGATAACAAAAACACCCAATTAGACAAGATGGATGAAGCAAAGAAGTGCAGACCGATAGGAGCCAGATGTAGATCGCTCCTGAGAGACACAGCCAGAATACAGCAAATACAGAGGCGAATGCCAGCAGCAAACCACTGAACTGAGAATAGGACCCCCGTTGAAGGAATCAGAGAAAGAACTGGAAGAGCTTGAAGGGGCTCGAGACCCCATATGTACAACAATGCCAAACAACCAGAGCTTCCAGGGACTAAGCCACTACCTAAAGACTGTACATGGACTGACCCTGGACTCTGACCTCTAGGTAGCAATGAATATCCTAGTAAGAGCACCAGTGGAAGGGGAAGCCCTGGGTCCTGCTAAGACTGAACCCCCAGTGAACTAGATTGTTTGGGGGAGGGTGGCAATGGAGGGAGGGTTGGGAGGGGAACACCCATAAGGAAGGGGAGGGGGGAGGGGGATGTTTGCCTGGAAACCAAAGAATTATTATTAAGTATTAAATAAATTAAAAAATTCTCAATAGAATGTTTGTGATTGCAATCTAAATTCAAAAGCACATTTAAAAGATTACCTACTATGTGGATGTATTACACGGATTCAAATGTATGTGGATACATGTATGTGTATGTAGGTGGGGGAGGTAACAATTAAATGTTGCTTGGCTATCTGGATCATTTTCTACATTATAAGTTACAGCAAGGTCTCTGGAAACTATAGCTTTCCAGGTCAAGTTAGTCTACTTAGTGAGCTTGTTCCAGGGTCCTGCCTCTGCCTTGTAAGCACTACACTTACAGGCAATCATTGTAGCTATCCAGCATTCACATGGGTTCTAGGAATGAGACCTCCAGTCATCATACTTGTAGTGCAAATACCTTACCTTCTAAAACATCTCCCAAGCCCCTCTGTTTTTTTAAATCTCACTTTTCTCCATGTGATCAGTCCAGAAATTATCACATTTGGTGAACCTGCTCCTAGCTGAGCAAATTTAGTTTTATTTCAGTAAGAGAATATTTTATTTCTACAATTTGTAATATATCCTTTGGTGATCCTTTCTTGGTAATTTCTTGCCCTTTTAAAGTAATGGCTATACATTAAAAAATCTGCTTACATGTTCAAAACCAATAAATATGAAGTATACATGAGATAGCCCATTCCTGATGGCACAAAGTAATTGCCATGAGATAGGACTCTGTATCCAGTTTACATTTGCATTATATTTTTGGCAGATTCAGAAACTGGATTAAAAAGTTATTGTGCAGAGCCAGTATTCTCCCTGCCCTTTCTCCTATAGTTTTGAATTATATCCCTTGAGTAATAGTGAGTGCACCCAGGCTCTGTGGCTGCAGTAAGTGTCTACCTACAGTGTGTTAAGAATAACGCCCCTACCTGTCATAACATCACTTTGTAGTACTCATAAAGCTGTGGTAGAACACAACGGTTTATGGCAGACTATTGGGAAACCCTGCTGCCCTTCTCCATCTCCTAATTTTAAGAAAGATTCCCAGCTTTAGTTTCTCAGTATCATTTGGAGTACTCTAAGTTAGTTCTCAAAAACATCACTGTTTCCACTGCAGCCAGCTTGTAGACCCCACAGTCACCCTAAGGTAAGGTGTCTGCACCTCTCAAAGGGCTACATGTGTGTTTTTGCTTCACCCCTATAGAGATGTTCACATTACACTAGAAACTGATTTCATATTTTGACTTCTTTTGAATTATTTGTTACTGCTTTGTGCTTAAAACAAAAATTGAGCTGTTATTATAGTAGATAGGACTAATATTTTACTATGTGAATTCACATGCATTTATAAGTATAGTTGTGATGGTATGGGAATTAAAAAGAAAGAACTATAAATATGGAGCATGTAGAGACACATTTTTCATGCTTGAGTTTTTCTTTGATGACTCTGATTCAATCCTCAAAAGGACAAGGCAGGCTTTTAAATGTTTTCTTAGAGTTACCATTTAAATAATCTTGGATAATTTCAAGTTTATTTCAAATCAATTTAAATTCTTCCACATTAAAAATAAATGAGAAGTTGTGAGATCATAAAATGCTTAAGATTGAAGAGCCCTTAGAGGGAATTTTGAAATGGATTCCCATAACGAATCCCTCACATTTACACAACTATTCACAAGAGCTCTTGCTAAATAACTCATAGTGCCAGAGAATATTTTCTCATATTGATTTTAATTCAACATCTCTAATAAAGCTACCGATTGATTCATTTTTCCCTTTGAGAAGGGCAAAAAATGATTACTTTTGTCTCTTACCCAAAACCCTTTTGGAATGAAGGAAGTTCATTTTTCTATTTCTTCTTGTTTTCATTAGTTCTTTGATACATTCACACGATGTATTTTAACTATTGACCCATACTTCCCAGCTTCTCCCAGATTAACCCCTTTGTTCCCCATCTTCTTAAATTTGTAGCCATTTTGTTGGTTTGTCTCGTGCACTTTGTTTTCAGATTCTAATTTCTGTGCCCCCAAATCTAGTTACAATCTGGACGTGGGCCTTGTCATGAATATTGGAGAATCTCTTCTCTTATATCAATTCCCCCCAGTTATCTTTGATTAGTTAATAAAAAGCTGACAGCCTGTGACTGGGCAGAGGAGATAGGAAAGCTAGCTTTCCAATTCCAGCCAGGAGATTCAGAGGAAGAGCCAGGTGGAAAGTGTTGGCCATGAGGAAGGTGAGGGTGCATAAGAAAAGCCTTGAAATGGAGGAAGAAGGAAGGGGGAGGAGGAGGGGGAGAAGGAAGAGGAGGGGGACGGGGGGGGGGGAGGAGGAAATACTCATGAGTCAGCCATGAAAAGAAGTTGCTACAGAGTTCTCCATGAGGTCAGATAGCTACAGAAGAGTGAGCCAAGGAGAGACTGAATTCAAGTAACTCGGGACATGTGATTGGGAAAAGGCTAAGACAGCACAGAGAGTTAGGAATGTCTGCTCAGTTATTGTGCTTAAAGCTTGGTGAATAAATCAACAGGTCTCTGTCTCGATTATTTGGGAACTAGCCTGTTTAGAAAAAACTGCAACTCTTAAATTTCATCTTATAGTGCTCCCTGTTTTTTTTTTTAAATCCAGTAAACCTAATTTGTACTGCTGATATGTTCTGGGATATGTCCATCTACTAGTTTTATGAAGAACCTACGAGGGGCCATACTACTAAAGAAAATTGACTCTCCTTCCCACTTATGTCTACCTTCCTTCTCTGTGCTAGGATTTAGATTGGGACAGTATTAAACTGCCTCCTAAGAATGTATTCTTATGTGCTTAGATTAGTGTAAGTCTCACCCCTTGTCAGAGAAGCTTCAGTGCTAAATGGCACATGTAGGTCATATTACCTCCTTGCAAGACTCAGGGAATTGTGGAATAGGGGGTAAAAATACTGTAAGAACCATAAGTGGTAGTTTAATACAAGGAAAAGTTTCAATAGGAAAGTTGCCATTGCACTTGCCCCAGCTGTAACAGCCACAAGACAAATAAAGTCACGTCATTTCTGCTTCTTTTTGTCTTCTATTTTCCCCAGCGAGCCATTTATAGCAATTACTATATCTGAGACTCATTGATTGTTCTTCTTTATTCTTCTATGCTGATGTTCCTAGCATCCTGGATATTGGTAAGAGCATGGTTAACCATGTGGGACACAGTCACAGTAGCTGCTGAGTTGATAGACAACAAGCAATTAACCACAATGGTGAGTTCGTATCTCCATGGGTGATTGTGACAGACACTATCTGAGGAATCTTAGAGGGCAGGCAGAAAGATGACAATATCAAACCCACAGCCTGGTCATTTTAACATCTCTTTTTTATTCTAAGTGCTAATTCAAGAATCTTTATGGACTATAGGTTTGAAATACTAATGATTTTAAATATCACGATGGTATCTATTATTTCTAAGCCATCAATTTTAAAAAATTAATAAAAATAATCTCAAAATCAAAGTGCTATGAAGTAGGATATAACATTTTATGTAGGATTATTCATATAATTTTATCTCTGAGCAGGGACAATGAAATTTATTTTACACCAAATCTGAGGTGCCATCTTTTTTGATAAAGATCTTTCTCTAAATTAGCAACCAAAGGTAAACAAAACCATATTACCACACTAGCGGAAATAGCTGAAGATTTTGAGAAACAGTCATTATTTAGTAAACACCATATTACTTTATGAGTCATTAAAATAAAATTAGATTATATAGTTCCATGGATGTTTAGTCATGAAATTTATCATCACTTAGTCTTACTATGTGATTATTCTTATCTTTGATGCATTACTTATCAAAAACACATTTTTTTTTCATTTTACGGGTTTTTTTGAAATTTTATTTTTCCAACTTTATTAAATTGGGTATTTCTTATTTCAAATGTTATTCCCTTTCCCGGTTTCCAGGCCAATATCCCCCTAACCCCTCCCCTTCTCTGTGGGTGCTCCCCTCCCCATCCATCCCCCATTATAGCCCTCCCCCCAACAATCCCATTCACTGGGGGTCAATTCTTGGCAGGACCAAGGGCTTCCCCTTCTACTGGTGCCCCTACTAGGCTATTCATTGCTACCTATGAATTTCGAGCCCACAGTCGGTCCACTTACAGTCTTTGGGCCATGGAAGCTCTGGTTGGTTGGTATTGTTGTTCATATGGGGTTTCAAGCCCCTTCAGTTCTTTCAGTCCTTTCTCTGATTCCTTCAAGGGAGGTCCCATTCTCAGATCAGTGGTTTGCTGCTGGCATTCGCCTATTATTTGCCATATTGTGGCTGTGTCTCTCAGGAGAGATCTACATCCTGTTCCTGTCAGCCTGCACTTCTTTGCTTCATCCATCTTATCTAGTTTGGTGGCTGTATATGTATGGGCCACATGTGGGGCAGGCTCTGAATGGCCGTTTCTTCAATTTCTGTTCTGAACTTTGCCTCCTTATCCCCTCCTATGGATATTCTTGTTCCCCTTTTAAAGAAGGAGTGAAACATTCACATTTTGGTCATCCTTCTTGAGTTTCATGTGTTTTGTGTATCTTGGGTAATTTGAGCATTTGGGTTAATATCCACTTATCAATGAGTGCATACCATGTGTGAAAAACACATTTTAAAACCAGATTAACATGTATAATATCATTTAGCATGCATAAGAGTCATATGAAATAACTATGAAAGCATTATCATCTAGACCTGACCTGTGATACAGTCAAACTTACAGAAACTAAGCCATTGTTAAAAGCTGAGGAATTCAGTAAGTCTTGACATAGCTGAAGTAGAGTGAATAGAGTGTTGATATTTGGTCTGTTGCTAAATATTGTAATACTAAATTCTGTAGCAAAACGTCTAATTGCCTACGAGTGAATTCTTACTTTTAACAGGTTTTGTTGAGTAAACCTTGTTCCTTAATTTAAAATTACGGTTTGTATGAAATGGAAGGGCCGATTACTGTAGAGATTAGAGACAGGTGGATTTTGAGTTACCTGGTTTGGGGTTGCAGTAAATGGAGAGAGGAGAAAGGAGACTAAGAGAGGAGGAGATGGATCGTGAGCACATGGCCAGGAGAAACAACAAATATTTGGAGTATGCTGTAAGGATCCAAATATCACTGAATGAATATGGCAGTGTCAGATACTATGCAAAGACAAAGAGTGTTTATTCTGCAGAAACACCCAGCATGCGGGGGTCAACCATTCTTCTAAATGGTGACCCCAGACAAAGGCATGCAGGCATTCTTATAGGAAACTGGGAAAACTCTTTAGAAGGATTAGGTAATCTATAATTTCATTGGTGGGTGCTGGGGAGGTCATAAGTGGTAAGTGGTTTGCATTCTTATGCCATGAATGTTTAACCACAGGTTAAGGTAGGGCTGCCCAGCACAGATGGCCCATTCTGAAATAAACTATTTCCCCATTTTTGTGGTTATCCTCAGGCTGTTCTTTGGGAGGGGGTTTTATGACCGTGTTTCTGGATTTTCTGATCTGTTCCTAGGGCTTGTGTCCTATAGTTTCTGGGACTTATGGTCTGTTCCTGGAGCTGGTGCCATGGTCTTCTTTTCAAAATCAGCCCTGGTCCTTAAATGGAGAAAAATTGGGCTTATGTTGTCGTTTCAATACCATTGGGGAAGTAGCAGGCGAGCAGTTAGAAAGGTAGATTAGGACTTACCCCCAGTAATTGTCACAGCCAATTAAAATAACTGCAGTCTGTGTCTCATTCACTAGTAAGTTAGACAGGGTAAGTTTAAATTAGTTCAATTACAACAGAGCAAGCATCTAAGCCTCTCCTGTACCAGATTCTTACTTTTTCTAAGTACACTGAACCCAGAGCACTGGCCAGAGAGATCTGCCCAGGATATGTATGCACCAGAGGGAGAGAAACTTCTGGGAAAGCAGTTTTGTAAAGGAGAAGAAAACAAGTCACTGCTAGGAAGAAGACCAGGATCCCAGGCCTGGTGTGACTGAATAGCTTGCTCCCTCTCACTCTGTTTCCTCCTGCTGTGAGGCCTTGTGATATTGCAGGAAGGCATGGAAGGGGAGCTACTGTGGAAGGCCAATCAGTCTGTGTGCGGGTGTGTACTCTAATCCAGGGTAACAGTGATTCCTTGAATTTAGACTGGCAAAAGGATGCATTGTTTCTAGCATTAGTGCTCTGGCCACAATAATGTGAATTTCATATACTCTGCTCTCTCACAGGCTGTAGAGTCTAATACATGTGGAGAGGCATTCTGTGCTGTCAGGTGAAGAGAGCAATGGCAAGATCCAAGCATAATTCTCAATTCTGTGCAGTTACTGGCTGTGCAATATAGGGCAGGTTACTAAATCATTTTGAAATGATGTCTTATCTGTTAAGCTGAGGAAAACAATGCTTTTTTTCATGTGCTGTTGCAGAAAATAGGGAGATCCTTGAGAAGCACTGGGGAGAATTTTAAGCATAAATTCATGCATCTTCCTTGACTTTCTCTCAGTCCTATGAAAGCTGTGACTAATGTGGAGAGAATACATCTGAGGAGGCCATGACACCAAAATAACATGCTTATATACAAATGAATGTTCAAATGTAGAGACATTAGAAACCTCTCATACTCAGGTTGTTCTGGTTTATTACATATACACACACATATATATATGTGTGCATATATTTCTATTAGAGTTGCTCTAATGAGCTTTGGATTTCATATGTAGTAGTTACAAGTTGAATTGTAGCACCTGTTTAATCTTTTTATCTAAGTCTTTTGAGCATTTTTGAAATGATATGAGAGTAAATAGCATCCTTTGAGTGTATTTCTCCCACAGAGCCTTAAGTTTTAAGCTTAATAAACAGTAGATAACTTAAAGAATATAAAATTGGTTCAAGATAGATGAGAACAATTATGACTCTATCTAGTAATAATAATAATACTATACAGTACAGTACTTTATAGTGACTTCCGTCAAAAAGCAAAATTGATTTACTTAGGTTTTTTTTCTTGTGTAGGTTTTGGAGCGAAGGTTGTGGATTTCTGATGACTGGAAAAGTGTACGTTTTGCAGAGATAAGATAATGGCAGGAGACAAGATGTTATTCCCAAGTGGACTGAGAATGCAGACCAGCCAACAAAATACTATGGTAGAACAGAACATGGAAGAAAAAGGTTTCCCTCTGCTTCTTTATTTCATCAGAAAACAATAATAAGGGGTCAAACAGAATAAAAAGAATTAAGGTACAGTGAATATAATGACCTGCGGATGGCAGATATACTGTAGAATCAAAGATGTTACTCTTGAGTGTCACCAATGCTAGAAGGATAGAGGAAGGGTGAATGGTCATAGAAACGGTGTTAAAGGCACCACTTTATCACACTGAGCTGGTTGCTTAGTTCCTGGTCTTCTCTTCAAAAAACCCAAAGACTCTTTTCATATTCTGACTATGTCCATCACCTGGTTACATGTACATGGAACTTCAGTGAGATTCCTAAAAGTCCTGTGGTCAGACTTATTGTATCTTTGACCTGGGGATGTAAAATGTTCAAACAACTATTTGTTTTCCTTGATACTTTTATCCTGTGTGATACCTTTTCACCCTTATACAGTTTTTATGCAATTGCAATAATGGCAAAATGTCACCCTTATATCTTTGTAATGGAAATTCTTCAAAAGCCTTCTTTCATGTTTATTCTGAACACAACTTCTGTATAAACCTGTTTTGGTTAAAGGTATAGAGTAAGAGGAAATTAAACAAACATCTTGACTGTTCTTTGCCTTTCATTTAAAGGGAAAGCAAAGCCCATTCAATTAAACTTTGTCTTCTGTCGGATTAAACTTATCTGCTCACTTGGGTGACTCTCATAATAAAGTCATACACCAGGTACTTCCTCCATTCCTAGCCCTTGCTGTATTCTCAGTAGGGGTTGCTTAATCAGGACCAGTATTTATGCTGCATTGTTAGAGGTATATACTAGAGTAGAATATGTATAGGCTCCTTAGCATACACTTATGTCAATAAGGAAGATGGAAACCCCTTTAAAAGAAACCACAGAGAACTACACCTTAAATAATGAGGAATCCAATCTTACATGGTTCTGGAAGAGACAGGAGGAATTCATGACTCTTGGCTCCTCTGGTTTGCTGCCTCCTACCTGTTTGTAACCTGTACATCTGTCTTTGCCTTTCTGGCTGTGCTTTGGAATTGGGTTAGTATTGGTACTTAGAGGTCAACTCTAATAATCAGTATATACTCATAACCTCAGAAACCTATATGGCTTTAAAGTATTTTTATTTCTGTTCTCACAAACTCATAGAAAATACATTGTATATCTCCATTCTCTCTTGAGTATTCATCTCGATCTCTGTTTCCACAACACTCTCTTCACAGCACCCTTGACCTCAGCATTCCTCAGGCTGTAGATCAGGGGGTTCAGCATGGGGTTGAAAAAACTGTAAAATAGGAAAAGGATCTTCTGCTGTTCCTCAGGGTGCTCTGACTTGGGGGCCATGTACATGACAATGGCGCTGCCAAAGAAGAGCCCTACCACACAGAGGTGGGAGGAACAGGTGGAGAAGGCCTTTCTGCGGCCTTCCCCTGACTGAATCCTCAGGATGGCCACCAGGATACGTGTATAGGAGACCAGCACCAAGCACAGTGGCCCCACTAAGATGAACACACAGGCTGCAAAGATGACAACTTGATTGAGCATTGTGTCAGCACAGGCCAGCTTGAGGACAGACAGGATTTCACAGAAGAAGTGATTGATTTCATGAGGTCCACAGAAGGGCAGCCTCAGGATAAGGACAACGTGGACCAGGGCTAGGAGGGAGCCACATGTCCAAGAAGCAACAGCCATAATGGTGCACACTTTCCAGCCCATGATGACAGAGTATTGTAAGGGTTGGCAGATGGCCACATACCGATCATAGGACATCATCACCAAGATGAGACACTCAGTGTGAGCAAAAGCCATGTATAAAAATGTCTGCATTATGCATGGGGCAAAAGAAATAGATTTTTTCTTAGCGAGAAGGTTTGCCAACATCTTGGGGACATTGTTGGTAGCGTATGAAATATCGACAATGGCCAGGTGGGAAAGAAAGAAGTACATGGGGGTGTGCAGTCTGCAGTCAAGCCAGATGAGCCCCAGAATGACTCCATTCCCCAACAGAGTGAAAATATAGAGCAGGGAGAAAAGGCCACAGAGGAGCATCTGCATCTGCGGGCTGAGTAGAAATCCCTGTAGGATGAACTCTGAGACCCATGTCTGGTTCTCTGTCATACCCTGTGACAGGTCCTGTGGAGGTCACTGTTGTGGGCAATGAAATGTGTGCTGAGGAGCAAAGACAAATTTGAATTAGTTGTTACAAAAATAGAGGGTTGGTTCATTATGAACAGTGAATTTCAGTTAGCAATCACTTTCAGAATCATTATGTCAAATCATTTAATACATAGTAACAAAGAATGAAAACCCATTACAGGTAACAGATATGATTGAAAGGCATCATGTGATATTTCCATTTCTGCACTTATTTTTGAACATAAGATCATGGTGGCAGCCAGAGTTTATCTTTCCGATTATTTAGCTATTTTATTTTTGAGAGGAGACTGGATTGCAGCCGTATATCACATGTTTTGCTTTCTATTCAGTCTTCACGTTTGTTTCTACATTCTCAACCAACTCTTTACCGCTTTATGAATTATGCACAGTGCATTGCACATGGCAGGAACTCAACCAGTCATTGAAGAGTTAGTATGCAAGTGATTTAAGTAAGAGGTGATTACAAATGCAACTTCAAGGGGAGTCTGTTTTACTGTGTTTACTAGTCTTAATGCTTCAGCAAATAAAACTTTTACTACTGCTTTTGCTTCTTGATGTTATCCACACAATTATACCTCTTCACTTTGAAGGCATAAGGAAAGGATGACATCGGTAACATGACCAGAGGTAATAGAAGCAGTTCTTGAGTTATTACCAAGGTAAAAGGTTTAGCAACAATTTAAACACCATAATCTTCTTACTAATATATAATCCCTTTTCAAGCTGGCAATTCTGAAAGCTGGTCCTAAAACAGTAACACACACAAGTCAGTGTATAGTGCAAAGATGTATGGATGTATGGATAGATGGCATGAATGTAATTTACATTGCATTGAAAATGGTATTGGATAGTCTCAATATAAGGACTTTGACTTATCTTATTGCAGCTTGTTTTGTTCTGTTTGGCTGTTGTCTCTTGAAGGCCTGCTCTTTTCTGAAGAGGAAATGGAGGAGAAGACCCAGAGCAGAGGGAAACCTGGAAGAAGCAGAGGAAGGAAAAACTGTGGTCTGGACTTACTATATGTGAGGAGAAGCTATTTTCAGTGATAATTCAAAAAATAAAAATAAAAAGAATAAAACAAAAAGGATATACTGTGTGTTAATCAAGATTTTCCAACTCTTTTCTCTCTGGTTTTCATCCTACCACAAATATGGTTATAGGCACTACAGGAATGGCAAGACCAAAAGTTCTATACAAATATAGAAATACTGAATGATCAAGGGGTCATTCCTAATGTGAAGTTTATGACTCAATGTCTGAAAATGCCAACTCCATCTTAAGCACAGAACACTCATTGCTCAGAGGTTGATGCTGTGTTTCCCATTCAGTGTCCTGGTTTCTGAAGCCTTTCTTCCCTTCAGACCCAGCTTTGCTAAGTGGCTACACTTTGAAAAAGATCCTTTACTCACGGTGGTTCCAGAGCTGTCCTGCTTCAGGAAGGTGATCACACTGAGAAGAAACTGCCCTGAGCATCTTGGTCTTTATGTGGGTCCCAAACAACTGGAGCGTGGGCTATCCCCAAAGCTGCTGCGTGTGTGTGAGATATTTTCTTCTAGCTGGGCTGCCTTGTCTGGCCTCAGTGGGAGAGGAAGCGCCTAGCATAACAGAGACTTGATGTGTCAGGGTGGCAGGATACTTAGGGGTGTTCCCTACCTGCTCAAAGGAGAAAGGGGAGGGGGATGGGAGATGGCAGAAGGATTGTGGCAATGGGTTAACCAGGAGGGATTGGTGAGAAGGATGTAAAGTGAATAAGTAAAAAATAAATTAAAAAAAGAAAGAAAGAAAGGAAGAAAGAAAGAGAAAGAAGGAAAAATCTGCTGCTGCTGCAGCTGCACTGAAATCAGAGGAGCTTTTGAAGGTCAGACCTGAGATTCTTACTTTTTCTAGTGGCTTTGCTGAAAGAATTCACACAAATACAAATTCTCACTATTCTCTTGATGAAGACTAATGCAGGGTCTGGGAGCCTGCAAGGTGGTAGGAAAACAGGAAGGGTAGGTTTTATGGTGAGCTTATCTTCATCAAGCTCTCCCTGATTATCTCCAAGGGTCCCCAAGGGGACAATGATGTGTGAAGCTCATATTTAATGTCTACCAGGAAAACAAAGTGCTGTTTATGATTCTGTCTCTACTTCTATGGGCTTTGGGGGATAGATGTTTAGAGAAAAATGCCAGCAGGCGATGATGATGTAATGCCTAGCTGTATCACTACACAGTAACTGCTTCCAGTAAGGGAAGCATGCATACTATTGGGACCATGATACAGATTATACTCCTAAAGTTTCTGGATGGCAATGGGTTCATGAGTCCTCATCTTGCCTCATAATGGGTCAAGTATGGCTTTCAAAATGCAGAATAAGTATCATCCTGAGATAATGTCAATATGAATTTTGGTAGATAAGAAAAAATGTTTATTGACCTGCTCACACAGTGAAGTGTGTGTGTATATGTCATCCAGTATAGTGCTTGAATTGGGTACTAGATGCAGTAAAAAAGGAAAGACAGAAGCCAAAGTTTAGCTGCCCTTGAGATGCTATGGCTTAATCCCCTGACATTCAACAGATGGAATGAATCTGATCCCCAGAATTCTGATAATTTGACCATGATATGCAATGAAATTGGTAAGCACAATGCTGCCTCAGACTGTAAGGGGTTCATATTCATATTCATGCAATAAAGTATAAATGGAGGGTCCTTTAATGTTTTCTGATTCTCTTTTATGTGTACACGGAGTGTGTTTGTGTGTGTGTTGTTTAGGTAAAGTTTTGTAGAGAAATGACTGAGACTACTAATCAGAATACAATTCATTCTTTAATAGAGAGAGATTCATGCTGCTAATCTGTAACAAAGAAGGGAAGAAACTACCTCTGCCATTTTGCATCGCAACAGGAAAGAGCATATCTAAAGGCCAGGCTTTAGGAAGAGTATGCAGTTAAACTTGATGGATGTCATGTGCTTGTGTGATGATATATACAAGGGTTTTGAACAAGAAACTAGTTGTACTATTTTGAAGTTCATTAACGATACCTGGGTAAAACATATGTATTTCAGATATGTGTGATTGTTAAAGCTTTGGTAATAAAAAGTATAAATTAAAGACATCACAGATTTAAAGTGACCAGATGTGAAGAACATGAAGATCATATATCATATCATAGATCATATCATATCAGATGACTAGTGGTTAAGAGACATGAAATGAAATGTTCATTTCAGTCATGAGCATTTTTGGCTGCCTTCTGAGAAATGAAATGTTTTTCATGTACAAAAGTAGATTATAGTTAATTGTTATTTTAATTTAAAAAATTCATTAAAAACTTACAACTAAAGATATTATGCATTAGAATTAACCAGACCCAAAGTCTGTACCACTCAATGAACTTTTATACACTTAGAGTAGCCATTTAAGGCTGTGAAGCTTTGCATGGGATTGTATATTTTCACTATTGAGTTTATTTTTATATACAACCTATATTAATATAAATCATAATATAATATAATATAATAAATGCAAAGTAAGTCTGCAGTTGCTTGAAACCTTGACTGTGTCCAGGAAAAAATAGCATATTTAAGCATCACTTCCCATTTGTATTGACCCACACAAAGTGATTTTTAACAACAAGTAATCTTAATTTACAAAGGGCCTGCCATTAGGATGTCAATCAACATTTCAGTACAAGTCTGCAATAACCACCAAGGAAAGTACAAGTGTTAACAGCTAAGTAAAATAAGAACTAATGAGAGAATATGCTGCTAAGAAGTGGGTAATCAAAGATTGTGGAAATAAGATCGCTGACAGTTTTCCCTGGCAGAAATCAAGTGTGTTAAAATAGAATTTCTAGCACTACCCCAGTACCAAAACTTTCCCTCTTCAATTCAAACATTCTAAATGCCTCAACACATTCAGAATGTGCTGAAGACAAGGAAATCATGAGATTTTACATTTCATGTCTCCTCTAATCATGGGACCAAAGTTCCTTATATCTCCAAGGATCATAGTAGACTCAAAGAGAAAGTAAAAGAATAATGACATCTTCAAACACAGAAAAAATAGTGTTCTATATGCAAAGAATTAATGGGTATTAATAAATAAATTGCGTATCTGCCAAGGACAAGCCTCTGCTTGGAGAGGGGTTTCTAGGAAGGGGTGTTTGAAAGTGGTAAAAGAATGACATGAGCTCAATTGTGGGGAAAAACTGACAGCTCTGTGTTCTACTCAAGCTGGTTCTCCAGATAGCTGAGTGTATAGCTCAGCTCTTGCAGACCAAAGCCCAGTCTTTTATTTACATATCAATTCAATCATTACCTCAGGTTCCTTTATGACTATCCCACAAATCAGCATCTTATGACCTTAGCCCCTTTGATCATTAGAAAGAGAGAGCAAGTACTTCATTTTTCTTTTTAAAAAAGAAGAGCAAATTAACTCAGAGATCTGCCTGCCTTGTAAGCACAAACAATAAATTAATCTGGGTGGGATTCCATTCTGAGATTACCATTACCATCATGCCTGGACCTAAACTTGCTCTGTCTCAAACTGACTCAGACTCAGAAATCTGCTTGCCTTAGGAAGCACAGACAATAAGCTAGCTGGGATCTGGCTCTCAGATCACCATTCCCACCTTGCCTGCACCTAAATTCCCTCTGGCCTGGGCTAACCTTGAACTCAGAAATCTACTTGCCTTTGTATCTTTCTGATAGGCTAGATTATTACTGCCTTGTTTCTTTTAGGTCCACAAAGTCCCTCACACGATTCATATTTCATCCTTATATTTTGCATAGTTGAGAAATTATACATTCTTGAACCCATATTTTCAGAGTTCTTTCTCACAGCCTTGAAAGTCACAATTACCATTTGCTGAGGAACAATTCTCTCCTCCCAAACTTGTGCTGTTTCTAATTATCATGGAGTCATGGAGAGGATTCCCTGGGGGGGGGGTGAAAATATATATTAGTATATATAAATATACATTATTATATAAGCAAGTCTATGCCTAACAGCTGTTAACAATCATTGATGCCCATGCCCTGCTGGCTCTGCTCCAGGGGCGGGAAACCACGTCACCCCAAACCTTCCACAGCCATGCAGGACTCAGCACATATCTGTGAATTTCTTGTTTTGTCTTTTGGTTTTTGCCTTTTTGAAAACCATTAAATTAAATTCTCCCATTATGCCCACTTCCATCATTTTCCATTACTAAGCATTTGGTGAAATTTACATATAATACATGAGTGTTTCTCAAAGTATCACCCAAAGACAGTGCTTTACTTTTAAGTGAGTCAAAAGCACTTTGAAAAATTTAAAGTTTAATGTAAGTATATAGTTATATTTTTAAAAAGTTTCATATATAGGAAAAATCATAGGGACCATTTAATCCAAGGCTATAATACTCACTGCATGTATTATAAAGCAAGATAAGATATGGGTTCTTCAAGACCACAGACAAATTTAAGATAACTCTGACATCTCAAACCTACTGTAGTTAACATATCATGTTTATTTTTCTTCTGAGCTTTTCCCCTGTTATGTTAATTTTATTTATTTCCTCTAAAGCTCTATAGCCCAGACTGCCTCAGAATTGTGGCAATTTTTCTCCCTTAGCCTTCTAAGTGCTGAGATTACAGATGTGAATTACCATATTCACAAAAATAACTTTTAAAAATTCTATATTTCAAAGAAGTATAAAAGGTTAAAATTTATCTATATCTATATCTATCTATCTATCTATCTATCTATCTATACCCTATATTCCTTGATATAGTCTCAACTTGTTGCTATGATATAAGCCTAAGTATGATTTATTCATTGACTTGATTATTTAACAACACACTTCTGTGGATTTTAGGACAAAGACACATTTACTGCTCAGAAAAAAAGTTCTTCTAGCATAGGAAAGAATGAAGTAATGAAAATGACCTGGGATTTTATTTTGTGGCATATGCTGCTTTGCTAGATAATGGCAGTGACATTGGTGACAAGAATACAACAGAAAACTGAGCCTTACCATACTCCTGGTATACAGGCAAGAAAATGCTAGAGTCTAGAAAAAGCTAAGTACTGTATATCACATCATTTGGGTCCATGGTGGTTTTGGAACACAAACCAGAGAGGAGAATAACCAAGGACATAGTTGAAGAAGCAGTTGGGAAGAATATTTTGTGTCTTCAAATATATTTTAAAAATAAATTAGAGTTTATGTTGCTGAAAACCAGGCACCAAAAGTTTCAGGAGAATTGCTTGTGGAATTTTTTTTTTATTATTAACTTGAGTATTTCTTATATACATTTCGAGTGTTATTCCCTTTCCCGGTTTCCGGGCAAACATCCTCCTCCCCACTCCCCTTTTTTATAGGTGTTCCCCTCCCCATCCTCCCCCCCTTGTTGCCCTCCCCCCAAAAATCTAGTTCACTGGGGGTTCAGTCTTAGCAGGACCCAGGGCTTCACCTTCCACTGGTGCTCTTACTAGGATATTCATTGCTACCTATGAGGTAGAGTCCAGGGTCAGTCTATGTATAGTCTTTAGGTAGTGGCTTAGTCCCTGGAAGCTCTGGTTGCTTGGCATTGTTGTACATATGTGGTCTCGAGCCCCTTCAAGCTCTTCCAGTTCTTTCTCTGATTCCTTCAATGGGGGTCCTATTCTCAATTCAGTGGTTTGCTGCTGGCGTACGCCTCTGTGTTTGCTGTATTCTGGCTCTGTCCCTCGGGAGAGATCTACATCCGGCTACTGTCGGCCTGCACTTCTTTGCTTCATCCATCTTGTCTAATTGGATGGCTGTATATGCATGGGCCACATGTGGGGCAGGCTCTGAATGGGTGTTCCTTCTGTGTCTGTTTTAATCTTTGCCTCTCTCTTCCCTGCCAAGGGTATTCTTGTACCCCTTTTAAAGAAGGAGTGAAGCATTCACATTTTGATCATCCATCTTGAGTTTCATTTGTTCTAGGCATCTAGGGTAATTCAAGCATTTGGGCTAATAGAGAGCATACCATGTGTGTTTTTCTGTGATTGGGTTACCTCACTCAGGATGATATTTTCCAGTTCCGACCATTTGCCTACGAATTTCATAAAGTCATTGTTTTTGATAGCTGAGTAATATTCCATTGTGTAGATGTACCACATTTTCTGTATCCATTCCTCTGTTGAAGGGCATCTGGGTTCTTTCCAGCTTCTGGATATTATAAATAAGGCTGCGATGAACATAGTGGAGCACGTGTCTTTTTTATATGTTGTGGCATCTTTTGGGTATATGCCCAAGAGAGGTATAGCTGGATCCTAAGGCAGTTCAATGTCCAATTTTCTGAGGAACCTCCACACTGATTTCCAGAATGGTTGTACCAGTCTGCAATCCCACCAACAATGGAGGAGTGTTTCTCTTTCTCCGCATCCTCGCCAGCATCTGCTGTCACCTGAGTTTTTGATCTTAGCCATTCTCACTGGTGTGAGGTGAAATCTCAGGGTTGTTTTGATTTGCATTTCCCTTATGACTAAAGATGTTGAACATTTCTTTAGGTGTTTCTCAGCCATTCGGCATTCCTCAGCTGTGAATTCTTTGTTTAGCTCTGAACCCCATTTTTTAATAGGGTTATTTGTTTCCCTGTGGTCTAACTTCTTGAGTTCTTTGTATATTTTGGATATAAGGCCTCTATCTGTTGTAGGATTGGTAAAGATCTTTTCCCAATCTGTTGGTTGCCGTTTTGTCCTAACCACAGTGTCCTTTGCCTTACAGAAGCTTTGCAGTTTTATGAGATCCCATTTGTCGATTCTTGATCTTAGAGCAAAAGCCATTGGTGTTTTGTTCAGGAAATTTTTTCCAGTGCCCATGTGTTCCAGATGCTTCCCTGGTTTTTCTTCTATTGGTTTAAGTGTATCTGGTTTGATGTGGAGGTCCTTGATCCACTTGGACTTAAGCTTTGTACAGGGTGATAAGCATGGATCGATCTGCATTCTTCTACATGTTGACCTCCAGTTGAACCAGCACCATTTGCTGAAAATGCTGTCTTTTTTCCATTTGATGGTTTTGGCTCCTTTGTCAAAAATCAAGTGACCATAGGTGTGTGGGTTCATTTGTGGGTCTTCAATTCTATTCCATTGGTCTATCTGTCTGTCTCTGTACCAATACCATGCAGTTTTTATCACTATTGCTCTGTAATACTGCTTGAGTTCAGGGATAGTGATTCCCCCTGAAGTCCGTTTATTGTTGAGGATAGTTTTAGCTATCCTGGTTTTTTTGTTATTCCAGATGAATTTGCAAATTGTTCTGTCTAACTCTTTGAAGAATTGGATTGGTATTTTGATGGGGATTGCATTGAATCTGTAGATTGCTTTTGGTAAAATGGCCATTTTTACTATATTAATCCTGCCAATCCATGAGCATGGGAGATCTTTCCATCTTCTGAGGTCTTCTTCAATTTCTTTCTTCACAGTCTTGAAGTTCTTATTGTACAGATCTTTTACTTGCTTGGTTAAAGTCACACCAAGTTACTTTATATTATTTGGGTCTCTTATGAAGGGTGTCGTTTCCCTAATTTCTTTCTCGGCTTGTTTCTCTTTTGTATAGAGGAAGGCTACTGATTTATTTGAGTTAATTTTATACCCAGCCACTTTGCTGAAGTTGTTTATCAGCTTTAGTAGTTCTCTGGTGGAACTTTTGGGATCACTTAAATAAACTATCATATCATCTGCAAGTAGTGATATTTTGACTTCTTCTTTTCTGATCTCTATCCCCTTGACTTCCTTTTGTTGTCTGATTGCTCTGGCTAGAACTTCAAGAACTATATTGAATAAGTAGGGAGAGAGTGGGCAACCTTGTCTAGTCCCTGATTTTGGTGGGATTGCTTCAAGTTCTCCATTTAGTTTAATGTTAGCAACTGGTTTGCTGTATATGGCTTTTACTATGTTTAGGTATGGGCCTTGAATTCCTACTCTTTCCAGGACTTTTATCATAAGGGGTGTTGAATTTTGTCAAATGCTTTCTCAGCATCTAATGAAATGATCATGTGGTTTTGTTCTTTCAGTTTGGTTATATAATGGATCACGTTGATGGTTTTCCGTATATTAGACCATCCCTGCATGCCTGGGATGAAGCCTACTTGATTATGGTGGATGATTGTTTTGATGTGCTCTTGGATTCGGTTTGCCAGAATTTTATTGAGTATTTTTGCATTGATATTCATAAGGGAAATTGGTCTGAAGTTTTCTTTCTTTGTTGGGTCTTTGTGTGGTTTAGGTATAAGAGTAATTGTGGCTTCATGGAAGGAATTCGATAGTGCTCCATCTGTTTCAATTTTGTGGAATAGTTTGGATAATATTGGTATGAGGTCTTCTATGAAGGTCTGATAGAATTCTCCACTAAACCCGTCTGGACCTGGGCTCTTTTTGGTTGGGAGACCTTTAATGACTGCTTCTATTTCCTTAGGAGTTATGGGGTTGTTTTACTGGTTTATCTGTTCCTGATTTCCTTCGGTACCTGGTGTCTGTCTAGGAAATTGTCCATTTCCTGCAGATTTTCAAGTTTTGTTGAATATAGGCTTTTATAGTAAGATCTGATGATTTTTTGAATTTCCTCTGAATCTGTTGTTATGTCTCCCTTTTCATTTCTGATTTTGTTAATTTGGATACACTCTCTGGGTCCTCTTGTTAATCTGGCTAAGAGTTTATCTATCTTGTTGATTTTCTCAATGAACCAACCTTTGGTTCTGTTGATTCTTTCTATGGTCCTTTTTATTTCTACTTGGTTGATTTCAGCTCTGAGTTTGATTATTTCCTGCCTTCTACTCCTCCTGGGTGTATTTGCTTCTTTTTGTTCTAGAGATTTTAGGTGTGCTGTCAAGCTGCTGACATATGCTTTTCCTGTTGCTTTCTGCAGGCACTCAGCGCTATGAGTTTTCCTCTTAGCACAGCTTTCATTGTGTCCCATAAGTTTGCGTATGTTGTACCTTCATTTTCATTAAATTCTAAAAAGTCTTTAATTTCTTTCTTTATTTCTTCCTTGACCAGGTTATCATTGAGTAGAGCATTGTTCAATTTCCACATATATGTGGGCGTTCTTCCCTTATTGTTATTGAAGACCAGTTTTAGGCCGTGGTGGTCCGATAGCACGCATGGGATTATTTCTATCTTTCTGTACCTGTTGAGGCCCGTTTTTTGACCAATTATATGGTCAATTTTGGAGAAAGTACCATGAGGAGCTGAGAAGAAGGTATATCCTTTTGCTTTAGGGTAGAATGTTCTATAAATATCTGTTAAGTCTATTTGGCTCATGACTTCTCTTAGTCTGTCTACGTCTCTGTTTAATTTCTGTTTCCATGATCTGTCCATTGATGAGAGTGGGGTGTTGAAGTCTCCTACTATTATTGTGTGAGGTGCAATGTGTGTTTTGAGCTTTAGTAAGGTTTCTTTTACATATGTAGGTGCCCTTGTATTTGGGGCATAGATATTTAGGATTGAGAGTTCATCTTGGTGGATTTTTCCTTTGATGAATATGCAGTGTCCTTCCTTATTTTTTGATGAATTTTAACTGAAAATTGATTTTATTTGATACTAGAATGGCTACTCCAGTTTGCCTCTTCTGACCATTTTCTTGGAAAGTTGTTTTCCAGCCTTTCACTCTGAGGTAGTGTCTGTCTTTGTCTCTGAGGTGTGTTTCCTGTAGGCAGCAGAATGCACGGTCCTCATTGCGTATCCAGTTTGTTAATCTATGTCTTTTTATTGGGGAGTTGAGGCCATTGATATTGAGAGATATTAAGGAATAGTGATTATTGCTTCCTGTTATATTCATATTTGGATGTGAGGTTATGTTTGTGTGCTTTTCTTCTCTTTGTTTTGTTGCCAAGGCAATTGGTTTCTTGTTTCTTCTACGGTGTAGCTTGCGTCCTTATGTTGGGCTTTACCATTCATTATCCTTTGTAGTGCTGGATTTGTAGAAAGATATTGTGTAAATTTGGTTTTGTCATGGAATATCTTGGTTTCTCCATCAATGTTAATTGAGAGTTTTGCAGGATACAGTAACCTGGGCTGGCATTTGTGTTCTCTTAGAGTCTGTATGACATCTGTCCAGGATCTTCTGGCTTTCATAGTTTCTGGTGAAAAGTCTGGTGTGACTCTGATAGGTCTGCCTTTATATGTTACTTGACCTTTTTCCCTTAGTGCTTTTAATATTCTTTCTTTATTTTGTGCGTTTGGTGTTTTGACTATTATGTGACGGGAGGTGTTTCTTTTCTGGTCCAATCTATTTGGAGTTCTGTAGGCTTCTTGTATGCCTATGGGTATCTCTTTTTTTAGGTTAGGGAAGTTTTCTTCTATGATTTTGTTGAAGATATTTACTGGTCCTTTGAGCTGGGAGTCTTCACTCTCTTCCATACCTATTATCCTTAGGTTTGATCTTCTCATTGAGTCCTGGATTTCCTGCATGTTTTGAACCAGTAGCTTTTTCTGCTTTACATTATCTTTGACAGTTGAGTCAATGATTTCTATGGAATCTTCTGCTCCTGAGATTCTCTCTTCCATCTCTTTTATTCTGTTGGTGAAGCTCGTATCTACAGCTCCTTGTCTCCTCTTTTGGTTTTCTATATCCAGGGTTGTTTCCATGTGTTCTTTCTTAATTGCTTCTATTTCCATTTTTAATTCCTTCAACTGTTTGATTGTGTTTTCCTGGAATTCTTTCAGGGATTTTTGTGACTCCTCTCTATGGGCTTCTACTTGTTTATTTATGATTTCCTGGAATTCTTTCAGGGATTTTTGCGATTCCTCTCTGTAGGCTTCTACTTGTTCTCTAAGGGAGTTCTTCACGTCTTTCTTGAAGTCCTCCAGCATCATGATCAAATATGATTTTGAAACTAGTTCTTGCTTTTCTGGTGTGTTTGGATATTCCGTGTTTGCTTTGGTGGGAGTATTGGGCTCCGATGATGCCATGTAGTCTTGGTTTCTGTTGCTTGGGTTCCTGCACTTGCCTCTCGCCATCAGATTATCTCTAGTGTTACTTTTTTCTGCTATTTCTGACAGTGGCTAGACTGTTCTATAAGCCTGTGTGTCAGGAGTGCTGTAGACCTGTTTTCCTGTTTTCTTTCAGCCAGTTATGGGGACAGAGTGTTCTGCTTTTGGGCGTGTAGTTCTTCCTATCTACAGGCCTTCAGCTGTTCCTGTGGGCCTGTGTCTGGAGTTCACCAGGCAGCTCACTTGCAGCAGAAAAGTTGGTCTTACCTGTGGTCCCGAGGCTCAAGTTTGCTCGTGGGGTGTTTTCCTCTGGCGTCAGAGATGTGGGCAGAGTGCAGTTTCTTCTGGTTTCCCAGGCGTGTCTGCCTCTCTGTAGGTTTAGCTCTCCCTCCCACAGGATTTGGGTGCAGAGAACTGCTTATCCGGTCGGTCCCTTCAGATTCTTGCGGTGTCTCAGATGCTGGGAACCCACTGCTGTTGTGCCCTTATCCAAGGGAACCCAGAGGCTGTATGCAGTTTCCTTTTGGGCCAGGGATGTGGGCAGGGGTGGGCAGTGTTGGTTGTCTCTTCCGCTCTGCAGCCTCAGGAGTGCTCACCTGACCAGGTGGTGAGGTCTCTCTCCCACGGGGTCTGGGAGCAGAGAGCTGCTGCGGGCCAGGATCCGCAGGTTTGGGACTCCAGGTAAACACAGGAAGTGCCCGGTCCTAGAGGAAGTTTGCCTTTGTGTGTCCTGAGTTCACCAGGCAAGTCTCTGGCAGCAGCAAAGTTGGTCTTACCTGTGATCCCGAGGCTCAAGTTTGCTCGTGGGGTGCTGTCTACGAGCTCTCTGTGGCGGCAGCAACCAGGAAGATCTGCGCTGCCGTTTCTGGGAGCCTACGTGCATCAGGGTTCCAGATGGCATTTGGTGTTTTCCTCTGGCGTCAGAGATGTGTGCAGAGTGCAGTCTCTTCTGGTTTCCCAGGCGTGTCTGCCTCTCTGTAGGTTTAGCTCTCCCTCCCACGGGATTTGGGTGCAGAGAACTGTTTATCCGGTCTGTCCTTTCAGGTTCCGGCGGTGTCTCAGGCACAGGGGTCCTGCTGCTCCTAGGCCCTCCTCTAAGGAACCCAGAGGCCATATACAGTTTCCTCTTGGGCCAGGGATGTGGGCAGGGGTGGGCTGTGTTGGTGGTCTCTTCTGCTCTGCAGCCTCAGGAGTGCCCACCTGACCAGGCGGTGAGGTCTCTCTCCCACGGGGTTTGGGAGCAGAGAGCTGCTGCGGGCCGGGATCCTTGGGTTTGGGACTCCCAGTAAACCGCTTGTGGAATTTTTTTAAGCATTTTTTCTTATTGTTTTAAATTTGTGTGTGTGAATGCATGTGTGTTTGAGAGAGAGAGAGAGAGAGAGAGAGAGAGAGTGTGTGTGTGTGTGTGTGTGTATGTATATGTGTGTGTGTGTATGCATGTGTTGTGCATGCATGCACACAATAACCCTAAGGGTACAATAGTGGTACAGTGACCAAGAGCTCTCTAATTGCATTTGAGATCTGCTCAACATAAGGATATCAATGCAGTACTACAAACCAAGTGAGCTAGCCTGGGCTTGTGAAATCATAGGTCTCGGAGGAAAACCTACAATTACCACTCTACTAAAATAGCACAATCTCTAACTAAACTCCAAATATTTGTCTTTATACCCAAAGATAATTCTCAGCCCTAATCAAGGAAACTTCTGTTTGCAACAAATGGAAACCATTACAGAAAGCCACAACCAATCAAAATGTAGAGTTTTGGAGCTCAGTACAAGCGGATACATCTACAGCGCAAGTCCCACACCTAAATCTCAGGGATCATTGAAGAAGAGGGGACAGAAAGATTTAAGATCCACGGATGAGGGCGTTATGTCTCCACGAAGAGATTATGTCTCCATGAAATATCAGAAGCCTCAATGTTAAGTCTTACAAACATGGCTGCTAAGATATGAGCGAGGAGGACATCAATAGATACTCTAATGTGAAAGGGGAGTAAGTTCAGAAAACCCCAACCTAAGTAAAAGAACTATAGGCAACACGTAGTACTGAGAGAAAGAGAACTAGTCATTTCCAGGGAAGAATACATCAACTGGCTATCCAATATAAATGGTCATCCCTAAAACTATTGCCATATTATTGGCACTCTACAGAGTAAGCAGGTTGTTTTAATATATTTAGGTATATATAAATATGTGTTTATAACAATATAGGAATGTATAAACAGGAATATATTTCTATATTTAATATAGAAACATACACAAAATAATAGTAGCATACATAAACATATGTAACAAAGAAAATGACGTGATGAATTGGAAAGTAAGTAAGGGATTACGTACATGGATGAGTTTGGGGGGAGCAAAGAGATGGGGTAAATAATGTAATTATATTATAATCCCAAAAACTTAAAAAAGTATTTGTCAGTATAACAGACTTTTTATCTTTGCTCTGGTAGCTGATACCATCAAACATCAAACCTGTGAGATTCTCAAATATTAAAATTCCTTGACTTAAGTCTCATCTGTCTTCTTTGTTACCTCCTAATATTCTTACTCTGTCCTGTATTTGTCATGTTTGAGAACTGCAGGTTGAGTCTGGGGTCTCCTGCTTGCTGGTCCAGCATGACAGTTAGAAGCGCTGTCCTCAATGCTTCTCAGTTCTCCATTTCTCTGCTTGCTTCTCATCTTCTTTGTCTTTTTATTTTATCTCCCTCTCCCCTTCTAATCTTCCTTTCACTGTCTCTTTGCTTCTATGCTCTCTCTTTCTTTCCCCATTACAGGGAACCTTTTCTCTTCAGACTACAAATTGTGTCCAGCATTGCTTGATCATAAGTTAATAAAGAATGTCTAACAAAATAATTTTGATAACAAGGTTAAAAATTGAAGAGACAGATGAAACAAAAACAAAACAAATGAATGAAACAGAACTAGAAAATTTGAAAAACATACTGTTTTGAATCTCCAGTCAGTGTTAGCCTATTCACAGTGCCCACTGCCTTCCACATACTGGAGAAGTGAAAGCTGTCTAGTGACTAAGTCAGTATCTAGTGATGTGGCTTTTCCTCCTTATCCAAGAAGCTTCATTTTAAGAAAACATAATATTAATTTAAATTCATTCTTTCCCCTTCTTGACAAGCAGCTATTAGGCTGGTCTTTAGTAATTAAAGAGTTGCTTTGTTATAAAAGTCTAACAGTGAATTCCTTGCATGTGGTCAACAGTTGTCACTTTATAGTCGGAACAATCTAACAGTATGACTATTAGACTCAAGGCAGCCAAGAGGCTTTTTCTTCCCTTTGATGTCTGGCATGGAAATACTCTCCTATAGAATTTTAAATATCCTCAAAGCCCAAGGCTCTCAGATACCATAATACACCTTGGTTGTGTAGGGGAAAGTCAAATATTTCAGATGTGCTTTCCCGCTCACCCATTGAACCAATGCAGATAAGATACATTATCTAATGCTGAACTGCCAGTGATGGATACATTCTTCTGACACACACTAGAACCTTCTGATTTAAACTTGTATATTTTCCTCCCTATATTCTCTGTGTGGATGCATGTTTGGCTCCTTTCTCTATATAAAAACCTTGACCTGAGTTCATGTCTATTTCTAGAAAGACATTAAGTCTATTAAGAGCTTAATATGCAATGGTAACAGTAACAGGTTCAGTACCCAGGGTCTGTCAGGAACTGGGCTAAGACAATTTCATAAGTTCTGTGCAACACTTGTGAAGTATATGAAATCATTGAATAGGAATGAGAAAGTTAGGAATCTAAGAGATTAAAGGAATCTTGACGCTTAAACTTGGGTATGAGAAACTGTAAATACCATGTCTTTAAATCTTGCCTTTGTCTTTTATGGTGTGCTGCACTTGAGAGCCTTAGAGATGTGTTAATGACAAGCCATATGGCCAGACACTCTGCTGCCTGCTAAGCTTCAGTAACCCATATGTTTATCGCACAGAACATCTTGTAAAGTGCTTCAGCATACAAGCTCATGGTAAAGAAAATCATCACTCAGAGCAAAATTTGTTAATTTTACGTATTTTAATACAATAGTATTCATATTGTAGGTAACATTTCCTATGGTGTTTACCACTTGCCATAATGATCTAAGTAATCTACCAATGCATATAAATATAATAATATCCCACTCTGGGAAGAAAACCTAATTAACCAAATTATTTCTTAGATAGTTAATTTTTTTCCATGCAATAAGCAGTAGTGTTTTTGTGAATGAAGACTTTTGTTGTATCTTGGCTTAACTTTTAAACTATCAGATTGGTACTTAGTGAGTAAAATTACAAACTATTGTGGGATTTTCTTGGACCTGCCAGTGAAATAAAGGAGGTTTTAATATAGTTTAAAGCTTAGGTCTTTTGCCTGGGCAGTCTCCTAGCTAGTTCATCTTAATTAACTGGACGATTTAGGCTATGACCTGTCACATGACTAGCTCTTAACCTTTCTACGCCACAGCAGTCCATGTTTGTTCCTTTGGGTCCACTCTAGATTCTTCCACTTCTTCTCGTTGGTCAGACCTTTGCTGGGAAGTTTCACTCCCCACTTCCTTCCCAGCAATTGGTCATCAGCTCTTTGTAATAACCAATCAGTAGTGAGGCAACCTCTGGCACATTTCTAGATTGCCTTTAGGCAGGTAAGAAAGAATGGATATTTACAAAATAGAAAACCTGGAGATGGGCCATAGAAATGACAATACCAGCATCCTGCAATACTCAAATATCTGTTGTACAGGATTAACAATTGAAGTTATGGACAGTGTGACACAGATACAGACACCTTCACACAATGTGAAGAAAAGTTACACTAACAAGAAACACATTCTTTTCATGACTAGAATAGATAACACATTTATTTTCATAACTTGAATAGGTAGAGGAAGGTGATTTTAATTTTAATTTTGTTGTTTATTACTTATATGGGTTTTGGTAAATGTCTAATGTGTCTGAGTTATTTCTTCATATATATACTCAGTATATTATCAGCCAATATTGGCAGTCCTAATTGGAGCAATATAGAAGGATAAATAGACAGTTAGTACTCCAAATTATAAAATTATACTTTCAAAAGATATTTAATTTGTTCTTCAATTTTTCAAATATGTTATTTATGTTTATTTTATGCATTTGAGTATGTATGTATATGCACATGAATTATATGTATATACCCTGTGGACCTCGGTGCTTGTGGAGGTCAGAAAAAGGCATCAGATCTCTTGGAACTGACATCACAGGTAGTTATGAAGCACCATGAGAACAGTGGAAACTGAACTCAGGTCATCTGCAGGAGCAGTTCAACTGCTGTATCATTGCTCTAATCTCTCCTTTTCAATCTTAAGGACTTATCATCTCATTGCTTCACATTTCTGTGTGTATATAAATAATTCCTATATTTTCTCTAGCAATTTTAGAGTTTAAAATATATTTGTATGTATCTGATCCCAGCAAAACTGAATATAGTTTTGTGTTATTGGCCACTGGATTCATCTTTCTTGGTGGCTTGTATTCATCCCTTCTTCATTTAACTCATCTCTCTGCCTATAATGTGTATCCTGGGTCCTAGCAGATAGGAAGTGCTGAATGTTTGCTGAATGAGTGATGGAATGAACTAAGAGTAGGAAGTTAGGGAAAGAAGGAACAAGAGAATGTGGGAAGGCAGAATAAAAGCTGGTCAAGAATTATGTATTATTATTTACTTTTATTGTTCTTTTTAAAACTTAATAATATTTATTTACTGTTATGTGTATGGATGTTTTTTTCTCAAATTTCCTTTTTTTAAAAACTGGACATTTATTTACATTTCAAATGTTATTCCTTTTCCCGGTTTCCTGTCCATAAGTCCCCTATCCCTTCCCCTCCCCTTCTTCTATAAGGGTGTTCCACCTCCCCTTGCAGCTTCCTGGCATTCTCTTGCACTGGGGATCCAACCTTGGCAGGACCAAGGGCTTCTCCTTCCATTGGTGCCCAACAAGTTCATCCTCTGCTACATATGCAGTTGGAGCCATGGGTCAGTCCAAGTATAGTCTTTGGGTAGTGGTTTAATCCCTGGAAGCTCTGGTTGTTTGACATTATTGTTCTTAAGAGGTTGCAAGCCCCTTCAGCTCTTTCAGTCCTTTCTCTAATTCCTCCAACGGGGGAATCCATTCTATGTTCAGTGATTTGCTGCTAGCATTCGCTGCTGTATTTGACATGCTCTGATTGTGTCCCTCAGGAGACATCTATATCCTGCTCCTGTCAGCATGCACTTCTTAGCTTCATCAATCTTATCTAGTTTTGGTGGCTGTGTATATATTGGTTGCATGTGGGGCAGGCTCTGAATCTTCTTACTGTGAAGTCATTCACTAAAGTGGTTTTTTAAATGTAAAAACATTTCTATTTTAATAAGTTTAAACTTTTAAAATAGAATTTGCTCTCATATAAATAATGTTCTATGGTCATTGTAAACTCTGAGTTGAATGTTTAAAAGGAGATTCATTCAGTGTACTAGAGTAAGAAGAGAAATGAACAGAGAAGTCCCTTCATGCACCAAGTCTATCTTTGAGAGACTTGTATGAAGTTTAGATTTAAATAGAGGCCAAGAAGTATGCCTTCCTGTTTGTCATCTGACATGTTTCTAGAAATATTAAGGCTACTGAGTAGGAGAAAATTCATGTCAGATACTGTATGCTAGTGCAGAGATTATGAGCCCTAAAAGAGACCTACTACTGCCAGTTTCTTAAATCAATATAATTTCTGATTGCATTATAAATACTTATTCTTAAACCCACAGACAATTACAGTTCTAATTGTGCAACAAAAGAGCTTCTTTTTGCAGAATAGGTCATTACAGAAATCCATAAGAGGTCAAAATGCAGACAATGTGATAACTAGTCCCAATCAATACATCTAGAATGCAAGCCCTAAACTTAAGACTCAGGCAACATCACAAAAAAAGGGGGAACAGAAATATTATAAGAGCCAGAGAACCAGGTTGTATGCAGTGAGATGGTATCTATGGGACATGATAAGGAAGCTGTACCCATGTTACATCATCAGTATGTTGTCCAACCACACCAATTCAGTCAGAAGTCAAGAAAAGCCAATTTGAATCAGTGAGCAGGACCTGGATAATAACAACAGCAATTGATCCCACGCTAGATAAATAGCTATAGACAATTACTGTTGAGAAAGGGGGAATTAATATTCAGAGATGATCATTCTAAATGGTTTGAATCCCAAGTGGTCAGCTGTAATGTTGATTTCCTCAGAGGAAGGGACAAGATGAGAACTGAACCCAAGTTTTATGAATACATTGCTTGGACTGAGCCCAGAGCATTTCTAGCTAACTATCCCCAGCCTCCATACAATCTAATCTGAAGGCCTGGACAATGAAGGCTTCAGTATTCAGCCTCTGTCTACTAACCTAGGCCTAGAATGCTTTTGCCTCCAAGACTTAATACTGAATAAGCTCACCCTTTCTAGCTCTTTTTGAATTCTGGCTGACTGGTTTAAATCAGATGACTGACTTAAAGTCTTCTCAAAACTCACTGATTCAAATTGGCTTTTCTTGACTTCTGACTGAACTGGTGTGGTTGGAAAAATTGCCTCTGAACTCCATGAACTGAACTGTTTCACTGACAGCACAAACAGAACAGAACTGAATGGAACTGCACAAACTCAATTGAACTCAACTAAACTCTACCTACCCCTCTCCCTGCACTGCTCTTAGGTAGCCTCTCTTTCCTGTTTGTTCTCTTGAGAGTTGAGTGAAACTGTCTTTGACATATTTTGTCAAATCTTTCTCTGGTTCATCACTTTGACTGTCCATTAATTAAATGTCATTGTCTGGGATAAAGGAGTGTACTAAAGGTATATCTATATTCCAGTCAGAGGCATTAAAGGTATGTTATTCCAGTCACACAGACCTAGAAGGTCTTTAGATGTGATCCATTGCCAAAGCAGTCATGTTGCTGAGTTAAAATTTCTTTACACTCAGTGCTAAACACATGCATATAGAAATATACAAGCAACACTAAATAGACCCAGTCACTCTTGAGTTATTGGTATGTGTGTGGGTCATAAGTATGCCAATGAACTTGCCCGTAGGTAGGCATGTAGATTACAGAGGCTGATTTATATGTCTTTATTAATCACTTTACCTTATTTTTGAGACTTTACTTGGACCTGGAGCTTCACTGTCTACCAACCCACTGAGATCCACCTGTCTTCATTTTCTCACCATTAGGGTTGTTGTAGACTCAATGCCATCATGTCTAAATAACAGTAAGTATTTTATTAGAACACACTCTCTTTGCCAAACAGATGTCAGGAAAGAATATTCAAAGTGATGAGGAAAGGGTTAGTCTATAATTTTATACTCTGCTTAATTATCCCTCAAGAAAGAAAAATGAACATATTTAGATACAAAACAGCATAAATTGTCTACCTATGTTTTTGGTGAAAACATCCATGCCTATGGCTGGACAAAAAGGGCCTACTTTAAACATCTATATTTCATTATAGTTGGATTTCTCCATAAACACAACTTACCAAAATTTAATCACTATGAAGTAAATACTTTAAGTAGACATAACAACCCAAGAGACAGAAGCAGTGATTAATGTGTCTCCCAACTAATAAAAGCCTGGGCAAGATGGATACAATTCAGAATTATGTAACACCTTTAAGGAAAAACAAATGTCAATTCTTTTAAAATGATTTCATAAAATAGAGAAAGAAAGAATGTTCAAATTCTTTTATTGAATCCAAGTATTACCTGATATTGAAAAAAAAGATTCACAAAAATAGAAAATTAAAAGCCAATCTCTCTGATGAACATAGATAACAAAAATTCTCAATAGAATGTTTGTGATTTCAATCTAAATTCAAAAGCACATTAAAAAGATTACCTACTATGTGGATGTATTACACATGTTCAAATATATGTGGATCCATGTATGTGTATGTAGGTAGGGGAGATGACAATTACATGTTGCTTGACTTTCTGGACCACATTATAAGTTACAGCAAGGTCTCTGGAAGCTAGAGCTTTCCAAGTCAAGTTAGTCTACTTAGTCAGCTTGTTCCAGGGTCCTGTCTCTGCCTTGTCAACACTAGAACTACAGGCAGCCATTGTAGCTATCCAGCATTCACATGGGTTCTAGGAATGAGACCTCCATCACTTCTTGGCCTTTTGGCTAAGATGAAGTGTGGAATGAGACCTCCAATCACCACACTTGTACTGCAAATGCCTTACCTGCTAAGACATCTCCCAGGCCTCTCTGGTGTGTGTGTGTGTGTGTGTGTGAGACCTCCAATCACCACACTTGTACTGCAAATGCCTTACCTGCTAAGACATCTCCCAGGCCTCTCTGGTGTGTGTGTGTGTGTGTGTGTGTGTGTGTGTGTGTGTGTGTGTGGGTGAGACCTCCAATCACCACACTTGTACTGCAAATGCCTTACCTGCTAAGACATCTCCCAGGCCTCTGTGTGTGTGTGTGTGTGTGTGTGTGTGTGAGACCTCCAATCACCACACTTGTACTGCAAATGCCTTACCTGCTAAGACATCTCCCAGGCCTCTCTGGTGTGTGTGTGTGTGTGTGTGTGTGTGTGTGTGTGTGAGACCTCCAATCACCACACTCCAATCACTTGTACTGCAAATGCCTTACCTGCTAAGACATCTCCCAGGCCTATCTGGTGTGTGTGTGTGTGTGTGTGTGTGTGTGTGTGTGTGTGTGTGAGACCTCCAATCACCACACTTGTACTGCAAATGCCTTACCTGCTAAGACATCTCCCAGGCCTCTCTGGTGTGTGTGTGTGTGTGTGTGTGTGTGTGTGTGTGTGTGTGACCTCCAATCACCACACTTGTACTGCAAATGCCTTACCTGCTAAGACATCTCCCAGGCCTCTCTGGTGTGTGTGTGTGTGTGTGTGTGTGTGTGTGTGTGTGTGTGTGTGTGTGTGACCTCCAATCACCACACTTGTACTGCAAATGCCTTACCTGCTAAGACATCTCCCAGGCCTCTCTGTTGTGTGTGTGTGTGTGTGTGTGTGTGTGTGTGAGACCTCCAATCACCACACTTGTACTGCAAATGCCTTACCTGCTAAGACATCTCCCAGGCCTCTCTGTTGTGTGTGTGTGTGTGTGTGTGTGTGTGTGTGTGTGTGTGAGACCTCCAATCACCACACTTGTACTGCAAATGCCTTACCTGCTAAGACATCTCCCAGGCCTCTCTGGTGTGTGTGTGTGTGTGTGTGTGTGTGTGTGTGTGTGTGTGTGTGACCTCCAATCACCACACTTGTACTGCGAATGCCTTACCTGCTAAGACATCTCCCAGGCCTCTCTGTTGTGTGTGTGTGTGTGTGTGTGTGTGTGTGTGTGTGTGTGTGAGACCTCCAATCACCACACTTGTACTGCAAATGCCTTACCTGCTAAGACATCTCCCAGGCCTCTCTGGTGTGTGTGTGTGTGTGTGTGTGTGTGTGTGTGTGTGTGTGTGTGTGTGTGTGTGTGAGACCTCCAATCACCACACTTGTACTGCAAATGCCTTACCTGCTAAGACATCTCCCAGGCCTCTCTGGTGTGTGTGTGTGTGTGTGTGTGTGTGTGTGTGTGAGACCTCCAATCACCACACTTGTACTGCAAATGCCTTACCTGCTAAGACATCTCCCAGGCCTCTCTGGTGTGTGTGTGTGTGTGTGTGTGTGTGTGTGTGTGTGTGTGTGTGTGTGTGTGACTTTTCTCCATGTGATCAGTTCAGAGGTTATCACATTTGGTAAATTTGTTCCTAGCTGAGCAAACTTAGTTTTATTTCAGTCAGTGAATATTTTATTTCTACAATTTGTAATTTATCTTTTAGTGATCCTTTCCCTTACTTTAAAGTTGAATTTCTTTTCTTTATAATCCTTTAAAACATCAGATACTGTTAAACCCTTTACAGGAAAATTAATAAAGACTACTCAAACAAACCAGATCTTTGCCAAGCCCCTGCAAAGATGGGCACTGTCTCTTCTTCTGTACTCCTCTCCCTTGTTCAACACTCATGTCCGTTTCTGAACCATTTAAAAGCAAACAGCAGGGAAGTCTCTACTCAGTGCTCCAATTCAAATTTCACAGGACACATGTACAATCTCACCTGTAGCTTCCATGTAATACACTCAGACATGAAGAAAACATTTCTGACACCATAACTGAGGGAATCCTTCAGCTTCCAGCAGGGTTTCTTTTATTTTCTGCTCCAGGACCTCACCCAGGATCTTGAACGACTTATCAATTTTCATTCTTTTCTGGTTAATCAGCCTTTCCCTGACATTTATGTTGTCAATAATTTTAAAGACTATGGTCCTTGTGTTCTGTAACATGTTCCTTTAGTTGATTCAACATTTACTCACAGACATAGGTTAGAGTTGCTTGACAAGAGCATCTAAGAGATGAGACAGTTCTGAGCTAAAATCTGCATGTCAGGGGCCAGGTGGTATTGAACCATCTACCTCAGGAAACAGTGTGACTTTGATATATGGTGCTCTCAGGTTAATTTACCAGAAAGCATCATGTTCTTCGTGTAATTCATTAGGGTTTGGTATAGGTATGTTCACGCTCTGCGGACATTTTTCTTCCTATCACAAGGTTTTACTCTATTGGTAGATCCTCTACAAACATCATCACTGTAAAGTTGCCAAATGACAAACTTTCATTTCCACAGTTGCTCTTGCATTTATGGTTTTCATACCTGTTGGAAAGAGCTTTTACATATCAACTGCTCTAAACTCATTTATATCAGCATTGATACATGAATGTGTGTGAGTTGATGACTTTATCTTTCCATCTTCCCTCCCTACTATTTTCTTTCCCTTCCTTCCTGTTGTATCAACTCTCTGTTTCTTAGCAGGGTTCCATGTGGCCCCAGCTGATGTCAAACTTGTGTAATACCCAAAGCTAGTCTTGAATGCCTGTTCCTCTTCTCTCCATCTCTCAAGTACTGTGATTTGGGGAAAATGAGAGTCCCTTCTAGGCAGCATCTGCTCCCTCCAACACACTCCATGATTCTTGGAGAAAGTTCTTATTTTCTGGTATAAATGCCATCCTGCTTGTTTTTGTCCTGGAATGAGTCATTTATTCAAGGAGTCTTTCTATGTATAAGAGTGGCTTACAAACCATGATCTGGAGCTCAGTGTGCTTATGGAAAACAGAGAATCAGTTCTAGAGTAATGCAGCTACATACTTATACACATATCTGCAAGTATTTCCATGTGTATACATTTAAAATAAAACATAGAATTTCCAAATAATAAATTGTGCTTAGGAAAAAATATGTTGCTCTTTGAAAATACCATTAAGAAAGTGAAAGTATGTTGGGAGGATGGCTCAGTATGGGCAGGAGCCACTGCCCAGTTTGGTGACCTGAGTTTGATCACAGGAACCTATAGGGTGGAAAGAGTAATCCAACTTCATATAAGTTGTCCTCTGACTTCCACATATGCACTGTGGTAATGCTCCCCTTCCCAGCCAAATTAATAAATACGTAAATAAATAAATGTATAAATGTATAAATTTTTTTGAAAAAGTTCATGTTCTTCTTAGATCAGAGAATATTGATTGTCTTTTTTAAACATAAAAAACAAGCCACCATATCCAATAAAATATTCATTATACATGAATAAGTCTAATATACTGTATAAATACTATATGCTAACTGATAATACCATTGGAGCAGCCTCTTTATATATTATATAATGACAAGGACTTCTACTCAGAATAACTAATAAAACTGTATAATTTAATAAGAATATAATGGCCAATTTAAAGTGAGCAAATGTCCTAAATTGAAATCTGGCAGAAGAAAACATGAAACAGTTAAGAAACCCATCAAAGGACACTCAACCCCATTAGGTGTCAGGGCATTGCAAATTAAAGCATGAAGGTGCTATAACAGCTAACTATGATGTTCAAAATAATAAGGCCAACTGTGAGAAGGCAAACTCCAAGTGTTGTTAGTAGAAATGAGCTGTACTTGCATAAGCCTTCCCCAAAGTCCCTACCCTTAAAAGTTTGGATCTCAGAGTGGCTGTATTGAAGGTATTAGAACCTTTACGAGGTGGGGCCTAGGGGATGTCTAGGTTACTAGAGACATGTCCTAGTATGACATGGACCACAGAATCCTCCTCATTCGCCTTCTCTTGCTCCCAGGTTATGAAGTAGATAGCTTTGCTCTACCATGTAATCTTGCCAAGATGTACCATGTAGACACAGACCCAAAAGAAGCCAGGAATTTCAGTACTGACTAAAATTTTTGCATCTTTGATCAAAAATAAACCTTAATCTTTAAGAGAAGATTGAAAAGTTATACATGTCTATGCATCTGTGCACATTTATGAGCATCACATGTATGTGGTTGCCCTAAGGGCTAGAGAGGATAACTGATCCACTGGAGCTGGAGTTGCTGGTGGTTGTGAGCAATCTGATGTGTGTTCTGGGAAGTGTCCTCTAAGAGCACTAAACAGTCTTAACCACTGAACCACTTTCCATCCCCAAAACCTTAATCTTTGATCTTTAATCTTTGTAAGCTGATTATCTTGGTTATTTGTCACGGTGACAGAAAGCTGACTCAGACAGATAAAGTGGGATAACAATATTCATTGTCATGTAAAATATGTATTCACTTGTGACTCAGAAACCTCCCTTCTAGGTGGAATAACAGGTAATACTTCCAAACATTTATCAGAGGTTGAAGGCTTATGTCTACACAAAGATGTGCTCTGGCATGTTCACAGCTGTTCTTAAATATAAAAGAATTAATTATAGTATTCAGTCATGTTGCTACTGAAAGGGCATTTGGTTCAATTTAATGTCATTATTTGACAATTTAATATATATAATGAACTGGGAACATATTCACTACTCATTACCTTCTCTGAACCCCTCCCAACTCCCGTGACTCTCTTCTTTACAAATATTTCCCCTTTACTTTCATGTGCTCCCCTCTTGACCCATACTGTTTAATTAGGGTTGCTTTTATAAGGGGTTATTTCTAGAGCATAAATAATCAACTTCAGAAAGTTGTCTTCTGAACTCTTCACAGAAATCATGATATCCAAGTGCCTGCTCTCCTCTCTCCTCCCCTCCCCTCCCCTCCCCTCCCCTCCCCTCCCCTCCCCTCCGCTCTCCTCTCCTCTCCTCTCCTCTCCCCTCCTTCCTCTCTCTATATATATGTATATACATTATATATTATATTATATAATATATAATATTTTAGTATTAATATATAAAATATTTTGAATAAATATATTTAATATATATAATATTTTATAATATAACTAATCAATTCAATCAAATTCTTAGCCGTTTATTTTTTGGCAAGGAAAGGTTTATATACACTTTCTTTTTTATACACTTTCTTTGAGTACTGTTTTTCTAGAAACTAAGGGTTAAGCAGCATGTCCATTGCATTAGGTGAAGCCATAGGTAGCCCGAGTCTGGGCACAGGAACCACAAGACAGAATGTATGAGGCAGACTGAAGACCTGGGCAACATGGCAGCGCCTCCTGATGCTGACAAGGTACAGCTGAGTGGCCCAGAGTCCCCACCCTGATCAAAAACTAATTGGGATCACCTCTCCTATAGAAGACCCATTAAAGCCTGGGATTCCCGGCCTGCTTCCTGTCCACTTATGAGGCTGTGACTGGATCCATGGGGTTGAAAGGCATGTGTGCCTCTGAGGCTGCCCAGTGTAACCAACTTTGGGGTTCTCAGAAGTTTCAAACCTTGGCTCCTCTGAATTTCCTGTTCCCTCCTGGCTCTGGAGCCCTTTAGAGAACTCATTAAAGACACACAGCTGGAAAGTTGCCTCTGGCATCTTGGCAAAGATGAAAAGAAAAAAAAAACTTTTTAATTGATCTCCAAGGAATAGAAACCATGGCAAGGTTTAAAAAGTAAGAGTCAAGGAAAAATATCTCCTTGCGGGGTTCATTAAAACTTTGCCACTGTTAATTATGAAAGCATCATTCCCTAGGCATATTCTCAGGGGACCAGGGAGCCTTAGCCTTAGGGGAAGTCTGGGTTACTCAGCCACAGGGCACTAGAGTAAGCGATTGCCTTCCTGGGAGACTGGAGATCCCATCCTCTTATTAATGAATGAAGCTCTTCCCATTCACACATATTTATCTAAAGAATAATAAATCAAATACGTCGCCGCACACTTTAAACACTGTACTAAGATCTTTCTACGCTCTCCTACCTTGTCCAAGGTAGTATGGAGGGGACTCTGTGTAGATGGGAAGAGCATGCCTGCTTTCAAGCTGGGCTTCCAGCAGAAAAATAAAGATGGCTTAGGATCAATCCTAGACCTATGAAACTTGCCTCTAATTGCTTTTCCTCTGTGAATAGGGAGGCACTGGATACTCAGTTTTCCATGCTCTTTTGATGTTAACAAAATGTATATAAAGAAGATTAAGCTAGAATTTACTCAAGTTAGCACTATTTCACATTTAACGTCTCAGGCTCTTAGCATATGTCTACCACAGCTGCTATTAACCACAAGTCCAACTCTATACTTCTCTTGACATATGTCCCATTTCGGCACTTTTGCTGATGTGTTAATAAAATAGACTCTATAGGAACAGGCGGGTACTAAACTGGTACCAATTTTTCCAGGTCCCCCTGTGAGCTTTCACTGCAGTTCAAGGTATTGGACATGTTTGAGTTAACATGTCACAGAGTGTGTGTAGGTCCTCTTGGAAGCCAGATAGGATCATATGTACAAGAGACTTATTGTGGGAGCCTCAGGAAGGAAAATGGGGGAGGCTGGAAGCCATAGGGCAGCAAGTCCCCCATTTGCTCTTAAACTTTACTTACAAGATGAAGGAAGAGTACAGAGTGGGGAGTAGATGGATATGCAGAAAATAATACCACGTCATAAATGTACAAGTAAAAATACAGAAGTGGAAAACCATAATTTACCAGCTTGCTTAGTGACAGATTCAAGTAGGCAATGATACTAGGAGACAGGACCCTCCTAACATGAAGGTCTTATAGACTCATGGTGCCATGTAGAGGAGCATTTAGTTGTGAAGGCAGAGAGCTTTCTCTGCCTTAGTTACTCTTATGTTATCAGTCATGAGACACTGATCATATGCCTGCTGGTGAACTGAGGAGGAACATATAGCATGGCCTGTGTAGGGTTCCCTCTCACCAAAACCAAGTTATATCTTAATCTAAAATAGAAGGTCTTCAAACTCCAGGTCATTCTACATAACAGCCTGGAATCTTCAAAGAAAGTCAAGAACATAACAGACAGGGGTGTGAGGAACCTTCCAGAGGAAATGAGATTAAACAAATACAGAGCTGACTGCAGAGAGCAATCCTGACTAGGTGCCAAATTCAAATCTAATTTCTATCATTTTTACATGACATTGCTTCATCAATATTTAATTTCATGCACGTGATTTGTATTTGTTTATCATGTCTAATATTTGTTTTTGGGGAATAACAGTTATATTGTTCAGAGATGGAAAGATGATTTAATTACACATATTTTATTGGCTTTCACACTGCCTAAATCATACTTTTCTACGTTTCACTTATGACTATGAGGTTTGCTGTGACTTGATGTGCCAGGGTGCGTTGGTACTCATGAGGTGAGGACTTTATCATCATGGGAAAACAACATAAATAAATGATAAATAGAAATTATGTCACAGTTTTAATATTAGAATCTAGCAAATATAGGAGAATGAGATATGAATGCTTGTTTATAAATCTTCACAATATTCTATAATAATAAAAAATTAAAAAATGAGTTAATTCATTGGGACTAACAGTCTGCTCAGTTTCAGGAAAGACAGGAACTGTGTCAGATGATAACATACTGAATACTTCCCCCTTAGGAGCAGGAAAAATTTGAAGATTCCCTCGCTATCTAAATTCAGTATGATAGTGATGGTACAGGAGGTACAATACAGTACCAAAAAAGTAATGGAAGGTATTTAGTTTGGAAATGAAAAGGAAGGCTGTCTGTCCCTCCAGGTACCATGACTGTGTGTTCTGTACACACTGGATAGTTGACAGAGTTGGTATTTTGCCTTCTTCCTGCTTTAAGTGGGGATCTTTTGATGCTTTGGATATCTGAAGATGTTCTCATTTATACCTACCTATTTTTGTGAGCCATTTTATTGCAGACGAAATGAAAGAACATTTGTCTCATCTATTGCTTTCTGGTTGGTAATAAGCTTAATTATATTATCAGGTTAAAGCAACCTCTTCTTCTAGGATTAGGTCCACTAAAGTGTAAGTAGAGGGTCTATGGAGTGAAGTTTCCATGTCATTTGTAGTCTAGAAGTTTGAACTCCGTTTGTTTAGTTTTCATGGTCTCCTGTTGATGTTTATGCTTTCTCTGCCTTCCTTCTTTGTGTATGTATGTGTGTGCAGCTGTACCTACCCATGGGTGTGTGTTCAGGGACAGAGGAGGACATTACATAGCTTCTGTTGTCATCCTGTCTTATCTCCTCAGGACAGTGTCTCTTAACTGAACCTGAATCTCACTGTTGCAGCTGAAGTGGCTGGCCCAAGAACTTACTGGATTCACCTGTCTGCACCTTCCAATACTGGAGTTACAATCATATGTAGCCACACCCAGCTTTTTTGTATGAGTGCTGGGGATTTGAACTCGTATCCTGCTTGCACAGAAAATTCTCTTACCTCCTGAGCCACTTTCCCAACTCTTCTTCTGCCTGACTGAACACATTGTATAAATTTATGACACTTGTCTCATCATCCTTGTCATCTAAAGCCATTTTTGATGCATTCTGCATCCAGTTAAATAGAACTCTAGATCACATTTTATTGAATTTGTGCATATATAAAAGTGTTTGCATTGAAGATCAAATGTTATACTGCTGTGGCCTTGGATTCTTAAATTTACTACACAATATTTTTGAATATTATTTGGAAAGTGATTAAACATGCGGTGATAATCGGTTACTTTGTAGTCAGTTAGCAATCTTTGTTATGCACAGAACAGCCTGCAATGCAAGGATTTTAGTCCCATTATTGATTCCAATTATTGATTCTTTCTTTCATTCCCATTTTCTTAAGATTCTGCTCAGTGGTGCATACATTAAGAAGCATTTTATTCTGGCTGGTGGAGACAAGAGCTATTCCTGGTATTGCATAAAGGAACTCCTTTCTGTTCCTCTCCGGCAGCCCTATTAGGTTTCTTAGATACATGTTGATCAGTTCTTGGCTACCAGTTAAAGAAATTTGTGGTTCTTGGGAGCTCTCCATTTTGTCTTTCTATGGCATTTCTTTTGTCTGGTCCCGCTGATACTAGTCTGAAATTTATTTCCTGAACATATAGATCACATGCTCTGTTTTGGTTCCTTCCATCTTTCCAAGCACCAAGCTGAAGCTATCATGGAGCAAGATCACTTGAATCTGGACTTCACTTAAATCTGAGAAATGGAAAAGATGGATGGAATATGGACCACAAAGACAAGTCTTACCTGCCCAAAAAGAATCTTTGTGGAGAAAGGCCAGAAAGAGATCATTTCCATTGTAAAACCAAACCCCACAGATTCCTTCTCCTGGTATCTTTGAATGAGTACAGCTTAGATGAACACAAAACACTGGTTTATAAGGAAAAGTGCTACAAATTGGGCTCTTCTGTCTTATGAATCCATCACAGTTCTTTAGGAAAATAGTTGAAAGAGCCACAAAGCACTGACGAACCCCATTATCTATGTCAGCTATGTCCTATAGAGCCGCCAGTTAACAAATACCACTCAGCTCCCCTATAGGAAATGTATGATTAGGTTCCTACAGATCCCTGCTCAGAACATTTCATCAACTTAAAAGTGTTTGCACCATATAGGTTCCTTTGCTGATGTCCTTATCATAGAAGCCTGTTTCACCAACTTGAAAACCTACTTCTCTACACAAACCTTTTAATGACATTATGCATGGCGAGTGTTTTTCCAGTCCTTCCACAAACTTGCTAATCTTGTAATGAGCCTTTATTGCAAGTTGAATGTTTTTCAGGCCCTGGTCCTCTGTGGAATCTGTGCACCAGCCTGTGCTAGCTCGAAGGGTGTCTCATTTTCTTGTTCCAGGGAAACGTGATGACAGGATTGATTCATTTTCAGCCTCATAGGGGGAAGGAAGAACACAAATTCAACACCAGTCTGAACTATATAGTGAGGCCAACACAAAACAAACAAACAGCTGCCTATAGAATCAGCCTAGGCGTACACATTACCAAAGTGACATCCAATGCAGAGGTCTGTGGAGGAACATCTATTGTGTACTCTAGGATGGGACACATCACCCTGGTTTTATATGCAGCTAAGCAGTTGTCCAACAAAAGGCACAAATGGTGTAGAGTACAATTCAATTCAAAGACTATCAGTCCACAACCAGTTGTCCAAAAAAAGAGGGGGAGCACAAATGGTGTAGAATACCATTCAATTCAAAGACTACCAGAAAATCTGCAATGAAAGGACTAATAGCAGGCATTGAATCTACATGCGTGACTACAATGACTACTAACTTAACATTGAGCACATGTTAAACAAACATCCAGGAAATAGAGAAATAGACATAAATAACAAGATTTGAGGCACAAAGAAGAGAGTCTTTTTTTTTTCACATCTGGAAACCAAAGTATTCCACTTAGCTCTGAAAATTTGAGTTAAAGATCCGAGGAGTACATTTACTTAATAAGACTCAACATCAGCAATGATAAGAAGAGAGAAGAGAGAGGGGGCAGGACAATGAGCATACAGACAAATGTTATTATTGCTAATAACTGGCAATCATCTACCAGTAGCCAATAACTCAATGCAATGAAAGAGAACATGAAAAATGAACCAAAAACAAGTGTATACCAGGAATATCGCTTGGTGAGAGAGTGTTTGCCCATTATTCACATGGTCCTGATGTCCAGCATCACAGAAACAAAAGGAAATTATTATTAGAAGAAAATGAATTATTGACAGGAAAGAGGAAAACGGAGATCCAAACATGAACATGACTACTAGATAAAAATCTCACTTCTCCAAATTATTAAAAGGAGCACAAATATAAAATGACAACAACATAGTTTTGATATTTTTTTTGTACCCATAAATGAAATAGTTTAAGAACTCCATTTCTCTCCTGTGATCTTTAGGTTTTCAGTACACAAGTCTCCCTCATACTTAATTATGTGTGTTCCTAAGTATAACGAGTTTTCTGTGCAGCTTTGTATCACCTTTGAACAGAAACACCTTCTCTACTCCTCTCCAGTGTATATTCCCTTTTCTTTTTACTGCTCCCATAGCCATCAATGCATGTTACGAAGGAGTGAGTTTCACGCCTATACTTCCCCACATGCATCTATTGCTTGTTGAGCCTTCTTTCCTACTCTTTTCTTCTCTGTTCTTCCTAGCAACTTCCTTCTATTTCCCCAGTAGTCCCCCTTCTACTTCCTTTTGGGTTTGCTTGTTTTTGTATATTAGAGAAAACATGTGAATATCAGTCTTATTGTGTCTGAAGAATCACACATCATGATCTATAGTTCCTATGATTTAACTGCAAATGATAGAATTTCATTTTTCTTTGTGGTTGAATAATAGTTGAGTGTGTGTGTGTGTGTGTGTGTGTGTGTGTGTGTGACTATGACATTGTTTTCTTTCTCTCCTGACCTTTTGATGGGGACTTAAGCTGCCTCCAGGTCTTGGGTATTTCAAGTAGTACTGTGATAAATGTGTGTACATGTGTCTTCCTTATATGAAGTTATGTAAGCAGGTGTATGCGAAAGAGGGCTATAGCTGAGTCTCAGGATTGTTATAATTTCAGTCTTTTGCTGAATTTCCAAAAATGACCTCCATAAACTATTTAACATCCCCAAGAACAGTGTATAAGAATTCCTGCTACCTCTTGTGTTCCTAATAACTTTTGTTATTTTGTTGTTGTCTGCATAGCAGCCATCTGCCATGGGAAAAACGAATGCTTAAAGTAATTTTCATTTACATTTTGCACAAATATTTTTTCAAAAAGCTATAAGATCAGCCTAAGGCCAGATAAGAGGAACTCAAACATCAGGACTTTTCAGTCATGATAATAAATGTCAGCAAGCTACTTGTTAAAGAATTTACAGATTTTCTTATTTTTAAAAAGCCTAGCTTTACTCTCTGTATAGGACAGATGTAAACCAAGGAGATTAGTCAGGATTAAAAAGAGAAGTCTGGACAGTCGAGAGTCTGGCAAGCAGCAGCCAAATATGGGCCATAAACTTCCTATCAGACAAGGTCTAATCCAGACCCAAAGCACAGTTGGCATATAAGGATATGAGTAGGAACAGAACAATGCAGTGACAGTGACAGACAGTCCACAGCTAAAACACACCATAAACAGGAAACAAAGCAGGAGCAGTTTCCATAAGGAGGAACCACACATGGGTAAAATGGCACCTAAGTGGTTGGAGACAGTCATTGAATTTTCTCACCCATATGAGATCATGGAGAAAGTGAATACGTGGAAGATCAGATGGTGGGTCAGACACTGGCATCTGGTGAATGTTCCAGAGAATCTGAATCCAAAGGACAACAAACCTTCTTGGCAAATGCCACGAGAGCTTTCAAGCAAAGCCAAGAAAAGGGCAGAAATTAAACCGTTCATATCACTGGTTGCAAAAATAGAAAATAAAACAGGTATATTTTTTTCTCAGAAAAGTTTAAAAAACAAGTGTCAATGATTTAAAGAACTAAAATTTTGAAGTATTTTAAAATTTCAAACTTAACAAACTATATAAATATGTGGGGAAATGTCTAAATGCTACTTAGAGAGGTCTAGCGCAAGCCTGCCATGGTCTTGAATAGGACTATGAACATTTTAAACATACCAACTTTCCTGTGAGCTGTTCAATAAACAGCATGCAACCCCACTGTAGGCAGCAGCAAGATTCACTCATTTTTAACTTGCACAGGATGTTGCTAAAAGCTTACTAGAAAGTACAAAGCATGAACAATGTAAAAACTCTACTGTCTGGCTTTCTTATCACTTCAGATGCCATAGAACAATTGTGATTTAAAGACTTAAACACCAAGTTACTGTTGTGTGGCTGGAGAGATACATGATAAACTAATCAAAAGACTTTAGATAACTAAATGAATATCTACTGGCATTTGTATGGTGCAGTTAGAGGCTCAAATTAGTGAGTCAGTGAGACCACAATGGGTTACAGATAAATGTAACAAAGTTGCTAGCCATGCTGAGAGTAATTAGACTTAGGCCTCTCACTTTACATTGTTACCTATCTCTGAGTCTAGGTCAGTTCTGGAGGCATGCAGAAGCAAGGGGAGGGGTGTTACCTACTTTCTTTCATGGGAAGATCATGCCAGTCCATAAATATTTAAAATCAATGAGTTGTAAAGATCTCTTTAATGTGTCCAGGCTTCTGGTGCTGGAGTTCCTTGTTATGAAAGGATGGTATTTGAGAAACGTCCATCTAAGATGTAGACTAACCAAGAGAAAGTAAATGTGACTCAATAATACCGAAGGAAAGTAAAACCTGACCCTTCTTTGTATGTTGACCTCATATTCATTTGCACTCTTAAGATCATGTAGAATGGCTGAGCATAGGGACATATGCTATTAATCTCAGCAATGGGGAGGCAGAGCTAAAAGCCAGAGAATCTCTGTGAGTTAAGGTTTATTTTGGGCTATGCAGTGAGTTTCAGGCCAAGCAGGGCTACATAGCAAGGTCACATCATTAAGAAAATCACAAATACTGTTAAGTAATAGGAGCTACTTAGTAATGGTCATTTTCACCTCCACACTGCACTGTAATGACCCAGTTCACCTGTGTCAGTGCCTTGTCATCTACAGATATTTCATAAGTCATCTAATACAGTTTTCTGAAACACACTGTGTTCAGATCTCTTCAAGTGATTTGAACTATTATACATTTTAAATGCATGTATATGCGCCCAGTGGAAATATTTTTTACCAAGTGGGAAGCACCTATTGACACAGCTGATGATAATTTGTTCTTCCTTCCTTTTGATTTATATTTACAACTCCCAAGCTTGTCTGTGATTCTGTAAGTTGGAGGGACTAGTCTGAAGCATGTGCCTCTGGTTTCCTGTGTGGTACTAACTGAGCGCAGTGTTTTGCTTTTGGAGATTTAAAGCCTTCCTCTGAAGTTGACTGACATCTTACTTGTGGCTTAACACTGCTTTCCGATTTTGTCTTGTCTTCTGCTCTCTGTTCCTTAGCCCATCCCTCCCTTCACAGTCAGTATTCTTTCCTAGATTTTCTAGTCATTTAAAACTTTCAATATCCAATCAAATCCTGCATCTCCTTGAAAAACAAAACAAAATAAGAACTCCAAATCATGCTTTTTTACTATTCTGTTATCCTAAATCTCCTTTATAATTTATTAAGCTATTTTATTCACTGAGTAATTATTATTTTCCCATCATATTTTATTTCATTTCCATGCCCTATTATGGTAGGCTACATGAGATGAGAAATCATGTCTTACAATACTGTGCATCCAAACTGAGAATGCACTTCACGTGAAAGGCTTTCAGCCTAATATAGACCAAAATAAATAGAGAATGTTGGACCAGGTGAGGAGCTCAAGTTCACACTTTTGTATAAATTTCTCCTTAGATGAGCACTATCTATATTGACCACTAGATGGAGCCAACACCAAATAAACATTCTCTGGAAGTGTTTCTAACCTATTTTATTTTTTACTGAGATTTTTTTTCCACACAATACATTCTAATTATGATTTCTCATCCTCAAACACCTCGATGATCCTCCTTCTTCCCAACTCACCCAAATCCACCCTCTCTCTTGCTCTTACTGGAATACAAACAGGCATCTAAAAAATAAAGTAAAATAAGATAAAACAAAACCAAAGCAGAATGTGATATAACAAACAAACAGATGAAAAATCTCAAAAAAAAAAAACACATCCAGACTCTGTCACAGCCATGTTTGTATACACAGAAATGCCATATGAACCCCAAACTGGCAACTTTAATACATATGTAAACAACCTGTAAGGTAACCTATCTTTAAATGAGTGACAGAAATATTGGAAATATGCCAGTCATCATGTCTACTGGTTATCATTGGAGAAGTAAGTTAGAGATTTCTGCAGACGCCCACCATGTCCTCAAATCAATCAAGGGAGGGAACACAAGTTCCTTCTAAAAAACTTCAAATTCCTATCACGATTCTTATTTGTGTTTCTTCTTATTTTTTTGGTGCAAAACTTTGACACAATCTATTTTTCTTTTACCACAAAATGCATAAATACAGGCAAACTATAGGGATTATGTTGCACTGTAGATAACTAGAACTTACTTATCTTATAAAACTGAAACTTTATGTTGAAAGAACGGCAAGACCCCCACTGCTCATTTCTTCTCACAGCCACTATTCTGGAGTTGGACTATGTATACCTTAAGAGATGGTATCACTGATCTATCCATATGTCCAGACTCAACAAAATGACTGCCTTGGTTGTCATTTTAAATATAATTTGCACTTTAAGAACAAAGATAATCACATAGCTGTTCTAATTTTGAAATCATACATACTTACTAATAAATCATAAAGAATATTCTTTAAAAAGTTTTGTGGAGAAATATTTAACAAACATATGATGGCTGTTTGCTCTGTACATAACAAAATTATTGTCATCTGAGACAAAGTAGTATCATTCATGAGTTAGTCTAATTGGTGAGCATAGATATAAATGGGAAGATGTGAAACATTGTTTCAAAAATCATACTATAGTCGAAAAAGATCCTGAGGGCACAGTGTTATTTTTGGCTGAAGAATTAGCTGAGATATTATAAGAATTGGGGTACTTTAGATAAGTTTGGGGCCCAGTTCAATTTATATTATATAAGAAGAACATGTTGAAATGGGTTGAATGTCCAAGTCTTTTGATTTCAGTCAGTAGATGATGGTGCAATTGTAGACTTTTCCACACACTCTCGTGAGCCGAGTCTTCATCTACACAGTTATGACTGCTGGACTTGAGGCTCTTTGGCAAGAGTGAGAGGTAAGCCACGGGGCTGCAGGTTAAAGGAATGTGCCAGTACACACATCCCCAAGAGAGTCACTAAAAGCTTAAAGATAGGTGAGGAAATCAGGGAAGTCTACGAGGCCTCAAAGGCCATAGGGAAGGGAACTAATGAAGAAGCAAGGAAGCCATGAACAACTGGAGTCCACTATGATTGTGTGAGTGGCAGCAGACACAAACAAAATTCTTGCTTACCTTGAGATATAGAACCTGATGTCTGGGCTTTCCTCTTTACACAAACCCAGGCTGCATTTTCTGACAGGACAGAGAACATCACATTCTTTGTGGGTTTAGAAATGAATTCCATCTGTTAAGCCAGTGTTAGGACGGTGGGACAATCTAAAATAAATCAGTCACCAGTGCGACACTGTGGTGTTTAGTACAGACCTGGGGGATCTTTCTGTGGTATGTTTCTAAAGGAAACATTGCAGAACACTCAAAATAGTGATGGAGAAATACCCAGGCTGGCTTGAGATATATATTTCCAAACAAAAATGGCTACTGAGGGCTCAATTAGTAAAGCGTTTGTTCTGTATGCCTACAAAACTGAGAGCAAATCCCAAACATTCACTAAAAAATAATCCAGGTGCGATGGCCTACTCCTGTAATCCCAGGGTTGGAAACAGAAATTGGTGGCTGGTTTGCTGAAACTCACTGACTCTCCAGGAGGGCAGAATTCATAAAATAGAGAGAAGCTGAAAAAGACATTTGGTATCTAATTCTGACCTTCACAAGAATCCATAAACATATGAAGCACACTTACACAATATACTATGACATGTGCACCCACATGGAGGGTATTGACCAAATGTTAAGAATTGTTTTTATAGTTTTGGTAGTTGCCTTAAACTGTTCTCAGCATAGTGCTCCACTGTTACCATTACAGTTTGAATGTGAACGCTCCCCAGACGTTTAGATACTTGAGTACTGAGTCCCCAGTTAGTAGAACTATTTAGATAGGTATAGCATTATAGAGGAGTTTTAATCCAGCAACGTGACTACTCTGGCTGAAATACAGAAATGTCTTTTACTTCAGGAGATAGAGGCAAGGAGATGTCTGAGATCAAGGCCAGCCTGGTACAGAGCAAGTCCTAGATACAGAAAAGAATAGTCCAGGTGTGGTGGTACATGTTTTTAGTCCCAGCACTCACAAGTCAATTCTGTTCTATTCATGCAGTTCAGTGAAGGTCAGCAGAGGCAGTTTTTTTTTTTCATTAACTTGAGTATTTCTTATATACATTTCGAGTGTTATTCCCTTTCCCAGTTTCCAGGCAAACATTCCCCTCCCCCCTCCCCTTCCTTATGGGTGTTCCCCTCCCAACCCTACCCCCATTGCCGCCCTCCCCCCAACAGTCTAGTTCACTGGGGTTCAGTCTTAGCAGGATCCAGGGCTTCCCCTTCCCCTGGTGCTCTTACTAGGATATTCATTGCTATCTATGAGGTCAGAGTCCAGGGTCACTCCATGTATAGTCTTTAGGTAGTGGCTTAGTCCCCGGAAGCTCTGGTTGCTTGGCATTGTTGTTCATAAGGGGTCTCGAGCCCCTTCAAGCTCTTCCAGTTCTTTCTCTGATTCCTTCAACGGGGGTCCTATTCCCAGTTCAGTGGTTTGCTGCTGGCATTCGCCTCTGTGTTTGCTATATTCTGGCTGTGTCTCTCAGGAGCGATCTACATCCGGCTCCTGTCGGCCTGCACTTCTTTGCTTCATCCATCTTGTCTAATTGGATGGCTGTATATGTATGGGCTACATGTTGGGCAGGCTCTGAATGGGTGTTCCTTCTGTGTCTGTTTTAATCTTTGCCTCTCTATTCCCTACCAAGGGTATTCTTGTTCCCCTTTTAAAGAAGGAGTGAAACATTCACATTTTGATTATCCGTCTTGAGTTTCATTTGTTCTAGGCATCTAGGGTAATTCAAGCATTTGGGCTAATAGCCACTTATCAATGAGTGCATAACATGTGTGTTTTTCTGTGATTGGGTTACCTCACTCAGGATGATATTTTCCAGTTCCAACCATTTGCCTATGAATTTCATAAAGGCGTTGCTTTTGATAGCTGAGTAGTATTCCATTGTGTAGATGTACCACATTTTCTGTATCCATTCCTCTGTTGAAGGGCATCTGGGTTCTTTCCAGCTTCTGGCTATTATAAATAAAGCTGCTATGAACATAGTGGAGCACGTGTCTTTTTTATATGTTGTGGCATCTTTTGGGTATATGCCCAAGAGAGGTATAGCTGGATCCTCAGGCAGTTCAATGTCCAATTTTCTGAGGAACCTCCAGACTGATTTCCAGAATGGTTTTACCAGTCTGCAATCCCACCAACAATGGAGGAGTGTTCCTCTTTCTCCACATCAGAGGCAGTTTTTTATGGGACAGTTTACAGACAGGTGGCAGAGAGAACAAGCTAGACACAGGTGACGACAGAATGAGTCAGAGAATGACAAGAAACCAGAAGATTAGAACAGATTGCCAACATTAGTTTGAGGGCAAGCAGATGAATCCAGTCAGAAGCTGAGAGGAGCCAGCTTGACTCAGTCAGCTTGGGGAGGAGTTTGGGCCGGAACAGCTGAGTTGAACCAGCCAGCCACGGTTCAGGAGGAGCTAGAGAGGGTGAGCTTATTTTGGCGAATATAAGTTACTTTTACATAGGATACATGGCCTTGTTGAAGGAAGTATGCCATTGAAGGCAGGCTTTGAGAGTTTAAAATTCATGCCATTACAAGTTCTTTCTCTGCCTTGTGTGTGACATTCCATGTGGGAACCTTCAGCTTCCCACTCCTGCCACCACGCCTTTGCTCCTCAGTACCTTTGATCCACCACCATGGAGTCTAAACTTCTGGAATTTCAAGCCCAAATATACTCTTTCTTCTATATGTTGCCTTGACCAAATTGTTTTCTTTTTCTTTCACAGCAATACAAAAGAAACTAGATAGTTACCCTAACAAACTTTATAACTAGACAGGATGCTGTTCTAACCTAGGAGCATGGTCTCATAACTTGATGCTTCACAATTCTTAATATCAAGTGAATGGCAATTAGCTTCTTGTCCATCTAGGTTATCTATAAAAAGTCTTTTTACTTCAACTTTATATTTAGATGTAGTATTTTTACTTTACTTATGTGCTTACTGGTTGGGTCAGAAGTGGTTCAATGCAAGGATGTTCTAAGTGAATCTGGCATGGCAATTTGTAAAACAGCAAAAATTTATTGTGCATATTTCCCCACTAACCACTCTCCTAACTTGATATGAGATCCCTAGCACAATATTAGAAGAAGCAGATTCATGAGAGAGACATTTCTCAAATCCTGCTGCCTACTAATCCTGACTCTAATATTGGACCATCTATTCTCACCTCTTCATCCTTACTATAAATACCCTCATCACTCTTTTCATAAATGCACATGTACTCTTCACATGAATATATTTTTATGTGATTCCATAGCACATCATTTTTGTAATTATTTATTTACAAGCCATTGATCACTCAATAATGTATGACACTTTCTATGTAATTTTTATCAGAAATACTTCGCATCACTTTCCTCAGCCCTCAGGTGGATACTAGATTTTATTCCACCATTCTTCATTTTTCAACACTCTGTCTCATTCACCTTCTAACTTGTCATAATAAGCATCTCATCAGCTATTTTTACAATATATTACAATATGTGTAATATTTAGTGTAAATATTTACATTGAAAGATCATCTTAAGCTTTAATATACTTCCAGTATTATTAGTGTTTCTCATGGACCATGCCCCTCCAGTCCTGACTGTGACATAAATTTATATAGCAAGATATATTTTTTAAACAGTATCAAAGTTTCAAAGCCTCTGTTGTTCTATTTCCATTCTATGCTTTTCATGACTTTCCTTTCTTCTTTAGACTCCAGAGTAAAATGTAGAACCAGTTTTCCACCCACCGAGCTGAGAGCAGGGGTGGTTAATAGCCTAGCGACCTCCATACTACTTGGGCGGCCAGGTCTCTGACTCTTATCTTGAACCTAATTGTCTGGGTTAATCTATAGTTCTATTCCCCTCTAGACCCTTACCGTGAGCATTGTATACCCTTAAGCCTGCCTTTTCAGTTAATCTCCAGACTCCATCTTCTTAGAATATGTCACTTGTGCTTTACAAGAGTTTCAATGTAATCATGCCTTAAGCTTTGTTGTACACGAGATTGAGTTAACTTTCCTCAGAAAACCTTTTTTGCAAATTGTGCTGTGCCTAAAATAAACTACCTGGTGTCAGCCTCTAGAATTTTGACATAACATAGCTACTGAGTCTTGTTGAAGTGGATTTTCTTCTTTCTTCTTGTAGAATCGACATTCTACTGGCCATGGTGTTTGCAGAAATCCCTAAAGCCCTTGTCTTGTCATTGATTCTCTATTTGTTCTATCTCTTCATACTGTCCAAATCTAGTCTCTGTCTTAGTTAATGTTTTAATGCTGTGAACAGACACCAGGACCAAGGCAACTCATAAGGACAACATTTAACTGGGGCTGGCTTACAGGTTCGGAGGTTCAGTTCATTATCATCAAAGTAGGAGCATGGCAGTGTCTAGGCAGGCATAACACAGGAGGAGCTGAGAGTTCAACATCTTATTCTGCAGGCAAACAGGAGAAGACTGGCTTCTAGGCAGATGAGATGAGGGTCTTAAGGCCCACACCCACAGTGACACAGTTCCTTCAACAATGCCACACCTACTAAAACAAGGCCATACCTACTACAACAAGGACACACCTCCAAAAAGTGCCACTCCATGGGTCAAGCATATTCAAACTACCACACATGGTTAGGAGGCTCACTCCTATTATCTTCATATCTTGGGTTCTTTAGCTTCCCAGCTTTTAGATGATTTTGACCAGTGGAGATGAAAGGAAGAAAGTGGTCGACAGGGGAAGTAAGTAGAGAAGATGCCAAGATTTTTTTCTAATCCTTGTTATACTTCATGACTATGGACCACACTACTCTGTCTCCTACCCACTTTGAGAGGCATAGTTCCCTTTGCTTATCCTGATACTTTGCTCTAGGGATACTAATTGTATATCCATCTTGCTGGTTCCTGGAACCTTCATAATCTGTACTTGTTCCTGTCTGTTCCACACCTCTTAATGTAGCTTTCACTAAAACTCTAATGAAAATGAATTTTCACTGGAGAAATCATGTGCATTTTCATAGACAGAAGGCAGGTGCTTACCTGGCTCAAGCTTTAGACATAATTGAGGCTGTAAGGAATTATGTGATGAACATCAAGACCCCCCAATGTTGAAGAGAGGGCAAATAGAAGATAGGTTAAGAGGCTGGAGTTCAGCCAAGAGAGTTTGAATAAGGAGGGTGGATTTTGACAGAAAAAAATATATAGAAGAAGGAAACACAGAACAGGATAAAGGAAACCCATGGAGTTTCCTACTCATGAAAATAACGTATATAATGAATTACCTTGTTTGATGCACAAGAGTGAAGCCAGCCAGATTTCATGCTACTAACCTGACACTATAATCTTAATGAGCAAAGTAATGCACCCATGTCAACCAAGCTCTCTAGATATCTGGGACTATATATTTTTCTTATTATTTTAGCCAATTTAAGCTGGGATTTATATTTCAGTACCTACTCTTGTATCAGAAACGGGTGTAGCTATAAGATAAGAATGGGAAATTGGCTACAAACAGGATGATGACCAGTGAGAGCATGTCTTTCTCAGACAAAATGACAATAATGATATTTCCACCCGGTTTAAATCCCTTTTGTACTGTGGTATTTACCTAGCTTGCTAGAGATAAGGTAGACAAGTAAATAAATGAGATAAAAAGATTTCCAATCATCTTGGTATATTGCTACTTTCACAAGTTCAATGAGAAAGATGTATTTAGACTGGATCTGAGCACAGAGATGCAAGTAGATATTTTAGGATCTTTTAATAGCATTTTTGCCTTGATAGCAGATAAAGGTATGGGTTTCATTGGTGAAGCACACCTTAAATCCAATCACAAGGTGGTTGATTTCTTCCATTGCATTAATGGCACTATTGCACCAATGGCCATGTCTTGCAAAGTCTATACTTGTTCTAGTAATCAGCATTCACATATGGGTAAGACTGTTGCTTGCTTTTTATCTACCATGCCATGCATAGTATCTCCCAGCACTGTAAAGTCTATCCAACAAGACTTCCAGGAGTGTATGGATTCTATTTCTCATGTTTTTTGACAAAAGTATGTAGTATCATCAGCAGTATGGTCTTATTTTCAAATTCTATTTAATAAGACAGAGCCGTTGCCAACAGACACATGATGGTAGAGGAAGAGTCAATTTACTTTAAGGATATGTCTCGTAATAGGTTGGCTCTACTCCAGTGAAAGGCCATATTTCCAAAGGTATATGAGCTGAACAAATTGGACTTGATAAAAAAAATTACAAACAGAATACCAAAGTTGGTTAGGAAAGGAAATGTGGTGGAACTGAAAGAAGTTGGAGCAGAGTGAATGTGATGAAAATATATTGTATGAAGTTCTCAAAGGACTCTCTATTTCTTACAAAATTCACTATGTAAACCAGGGTAGCCTTGACCTCACAGAGATCTACTTGCCCAAGTGCTGGAACAAAAGGCATGTGGCACCATGCCCATTAAATGTGTATTTTTAAAAAAAAATCTTATTTTATGTTTCCTTTAGTCCTGAATTTGAGTTTTCAGAGATTTGAATTAAACCAGAAAAAAGAAAGTGTGAGACTTTGATTCTGGATAAAATGAATTTTAGTCAGAGAGATTTTGATATACTTGCTGCCCCTACAGAATGTTAATACTCCTATTGTGTGGAGGTGCATTTCCACACTGTATAATCTAGTGGGCAACTTCATGTTATTTTTATTCTCATGAAAGCATTATTTCAACTTATTTCAGGGTGGCAGCAATTGAATTAGAATTGAATTAGAAGTATAAAACATACAAAGAGAAATAGAAAGCAAACAACGCCCATTTTCAGTTCACACTGAAGTATTTGTACCCAACTTCATACTCAAGTATTTTGCTTTTAGTACACACTCACATTAATTAAATCAAAGAGAAAAATAGTGTCCACTAAACTTCTGGGAAAGTTAAATTGATAAATAAACCTTAGCCCAGTCAGGTCATAGCATGTTAGGGACTGAAAAACAATTAACAGAAGTAATTTTCTACCACACTGTAGCCCACTGCGTGACACAAAAGAAAAGAACTGTATTTAAATGTTCTTTCCTAGCTTGAAGGGGCTCAAGACCCCATATGTACAACAATGCCAAGCAACCAGAGCTTCCAGGGACTAAGCCACTACCTAAAGACTATACATGGACTGACCCTGGACTCTGACCTCATAGGTAGCAATGAATATCCTAGTAAGAGCACCAGTGGAAGGGGAAGCCCTGGGTCCTGCTAAGACTGAACCCCCAGTGAACTAGACTGTTGGGGGGAGGGCGGCAATGGGGGGAGGGTTGGGAAGGGAACACCCATAAGGAAGGGGAGGGGGGAGGGGGATGTTTGCCCGGATACCGGGAAAGGGAATAACACTCGAAATGTATATAAGAAATACTCAAGTTAATAAAAAAAATGTTCTTTCCTATTTACAATTGTTATTTTGCAAACACTGAAACCAGACAGAATGTCATGTGCCAGCCATGTAGATTTTCCACAATTCTTTTGGTGGCATAGAATCCTGATTGGCAAATTAACAATAGCTATAAGTAGTTATAATATTCTAATATGTATTGTTTGAATGGTGTGTGTGTGTGCATGTGCATGCGTGCCTGTGTGCGAGCGTGCGTGCGTGCGTGCGTGCGTGCGTGTGTGTGTGTGTGTGTGTGTGTGTGTGTGTGTGTATTGACCTGGGGAGGGGAGGCACTTTTGAAGAGCTTTGTGGTCACCCTTTACCTTGTGCCAGACCTTAGGGTTGGAGACGATGCTTCTCAGTTGCATGAATTAAATGCAATGAGTTAATTGGGGCTCCAAACTAGCAGCCGCCAGAAGGCAGTAGTGAATTGGCAAAGGCAAGATGATTGTAGTTAATGTAATAGGTAGCAAAGACAAAGTCGTGTCCACAATGGCCTAACCCATAATGGAAAGTACAGTCAAGGTGAATTTTACTCATATGGACCTATGGTACTGATTAAGCCAGTGGTTACAAACTTTTAATATAGTTCATTATGTTGGGGTAATGCCCCAACCATAAAATTATTTTTGTTGGTACTTCATAACTATAATTTTGCTAGTTATGAATTGTAATATGAATATCTATATTTTCCAGTGCTCTTAGACAACCCCTTTGAAAGGGTCAGTCAGTCCCCAAAGTGGTCACAATCCACATGTTGAGAACCACTGGATTAAGCAATCATGTTGTTTCTGGGTATAAAATAGATAAGATGCCTACTGACTTTTCATTTGATCTGTATGAGTGGAAAAATTCTCAAACAATGAAAGGCTTCATTGGATCTTAGCAAAAAGGAATATTGGCCTGTGAACAAATGTCCAGACTTGAGCCAGTTTGTAGACCTAGACCTCCTTGAAAGAAGGGATATCCAGGCTTCTTTAAGAAAGAACCTGGCTAAATCGCTAAGAGTTTTACTTAGGTAGGCAGCTAGTTATCTAACAAATGCCTTTTTCTTCATTGCCTGTGCATAAAGACCACCAGAGGCAATTTGCTTTTGGTTGTCAAGGCCTGCAGTTTTACTGCAAAAATATATCAACTCTCCAGCCCTGTGTCATAACTTAATTAAAAAGGCTCTTAATCATGCATATATTCTATAAAATGTGATATTGTTTCACTATATTCCTGATATTTTGCTAATTGAACCAAGTGATCAGGGGGTAACAACTTAGGACTTGTTGGTAACACATGTGCATATCAGAAGATGGAAAATAAATTAACCCAAAATTCAAAGGCTTTCTACTTTAACAAAATGCTTAAAAATCCAATGGTATGGATTCGCTTTTCCTGCATGTAATATTTCTGCCAAAACCACCATCCATAGACTTATAGGATGCCTTATCCACTGTCATGTTAGCCCACACAGTATTGCTTCTGACCAAGGAATTCACTTCACAAACAGAGAAGTTTGCCAGTGGGTTCAGATTGTCTAATCCACTGGTTTTGCCATTTTTCCTACCACCTTGAAACAGCTTGTCTAATAGAAAGGTAATATGCCCATTTGAAGAGACAGTTATAGTACCAATTAGGTGGTATATGCTTTGAATCAATATCCAGTATATGGTATAATTTCTCCTATAACCAGGATCCCTGGGTCCAGGCATCCCGAGATGGAACGGGGTTAGTTTCACACACAATAACCCCTAGTTTCCAAGTCCTGCTTGGCCATGTATGAGGGACAGTATGACATGGTTCCTGCCCCTGGAACAGAGTCAGAAGTGTGTAGGCCTCCAGGAGTGAAGTGATGATGGTTGCTATGGGTGTAAGGCTTGTTTGTATAATAATATGCATATTTTCATGTTCCTCCTTTGGGGAATGTCCTCTCTGCCAGGGTCAATGACTCCATGATAATTAGAAACAGCATGAGTCGGGGAGGTGAGGGTGTATCTAATGTCTCAGCAAAATGTTAGAATGCTGTGACCATCAGGACAGCCCTTAAGGCTGTGGGAAAGAACTCTTAAAATGTAAGTTCAAAATGTATACTTTCTCAACTATGCAAAATTTAAGGATACAATGTCAAGTGTATAAGGAGCTTCACAGATCTAAAGGAACAGAAGCAGCTGCACTATGAGCCAACTTGTCAGAAAGATTCTAAGTAAGGAGATAAAGAGATTTAGGGAATGGCGATTGCAGGGCAAGATCCCAGCCAGTTAATGTTTTTGTTTATTTGTTTGTGTATACTTAGAAAATCAGGCAGATCCTGAGTTCAAGGTCAGCATGGAACAGAGGGAGTTTAGGTCCAGGCCCAGATGTGATAAGAATAAAATTTTCAGGGCATAGTCTCACCCAGCTATTTTATTGTCTGTGCTTGCGCTTGCTGTCTCTTTCTAAGAATCAAGCAGTTGTGCTGATTCATGGAATAATCAAAAGGGACTATGGGAGGTAACAACTGAATTGATATGTAAATGGAAGACTGGATTTTGATCAACAAGAGATGAGCTATTCAGAGTTTTTAGAATTGCAAAAAGGAGCTATCTCATGCAGAAAGCTGTGTATAGATCTCCAAGAAAGCAGAACAGTGAGAGAGCATTCTGTCTTGAACATAGCATTGGCCATCAGCTTTGATCCACGATTTGAACTCAGGCCATTTGTTTTGCCACTCTCAAGCATCCTTTCCTCAAAACCCCTCTCTAAGCTGAGGCTGGTCCTTGTCACCTAGAGACTCACTAGGAAATATTTTGCTTTATGTTTCTGTAAACTTACGTTCATCTGGCCTAGAGGTTTTGGTTCTAGAGAAAAGGGTAGTGTTCTTGCCAGGAGCCACAATAAACAACCTATTGAATTGGAAGCTCAAAATTTCCCTGGCCACTTTGGGTTTTGATGCCCTTAAACCAATAGGCTAAGAAAGAAGTAAGTGTTAGGAGGGGTGATTGATCTAGATTATTATTGAGGAGAAATTACATTTCTTCTCCACATTGGTGGTAAGAAATACTCTATTTGGAGTGCTGAAAATATGAAAGATATTTCAGGCCATCTCCTGATCATACCATGTCCTGTGATTAAACTAACTGGGAATCTACAACACCCTTATTCAGGCAGGGTGACAGAGGGCACAGACCCATCAGGAATGAAGGCATAGGTCACTCCTCCTGGAAAAAAGACAAGTCCTAATGAGGTGTTTGCTGAGGATGCAGCTAAATACAAAATGCACAGTAGACGAATTTAGTTATATATACCAGCTAAGGCCACATGACCAGTTGTATAAGTGAAGATTATAATTGATATGTTTCTGTCATATTATGATAAGAGTGTGCAGATATTTTTGCTTTCTTTCCTCAACTTCTTTATCATGAAATGTAACATTAATTAAGAGAATATCAATGGTTATCATATTTAAATTTGAGACACTAAATTGCTACATAGTTTAATTATAATGCATATTTGGTGGTACAAGGGACAGTTATGTTATCATGTTAGGATAATAGTGTCATGACTATTATTTTATTTGGAAATTAAGCATGACACAAGGAGATATGATTGTGTGTCAAATGGACAAGAGTGAATTTTCGATGGCTATTCTTGGTTGTCAACTTGACTACATCTGGAATTAATTAAAACCAAAATGGGCTGGCCACATTTGTGAAGGACTTTTTTTCTTCATTGAATCATTTGAAATGGGAAGACTCATTTCCAATTGAGAGCTCTGAGGTAGAGAGATCTACCATTAATCAGGATCTTTTGAGCTGTGAAAAGATACCTTTCAATTTGGCTATATTTTCTGCTGGAAATTGTGTGTGTGTGTGTGTGTGTGTGTGTGTGTGTGTGTGTTTGTGTATATGTGTATGTGTTTGCATGTGTGTGTTTGTGTTTGTATGTGTATGTATGTGAATATGTGTATGTGTGTGTGTACTTATATTTATATATGACTTGGAAGAAGGAAGCTTTTGCTCTTTTCAGGCTTTCTCTTGCATTGCTAACTAGTCTGTTTCTTCATTGGCATAAGAGCCTACTTCAGGATTCTGGCATGTACTGAAGACCAATTGAGACATCTAGCCTTGAGGACTGAACAACTAGTGGACTCTTAGACCTTTCATTGGTAGACAGCCTATAAGAGGTAGGTAACTAGACCATAGCCTGTAGGCTGTTCTAATAAATTCTCTTTATGTATGTGTATGTGTATGTGTATGTGCATGTGCATGTGCATGTGCATGTGCATGTATTATATATTTATTCTGTAAGTTCTGTTTCTTTAAAGAACCTTAACACACCCTCCAACACACCCTCCAACCTTCCTTCCCTGAACTCATACCATTACCCCAGCCTCCAGAATCAGCAGGCATTCCCTGGGACCCTCAGGCTACTTTGGCCAGGGAAGCAAGTAGAGTAAATGTAGATATTCACATCTCCCTGAACCTAATTCTCATGCATTATCCATAGCTCTGTGGCATACTACCAGTGTGGCTTCACCTCCCTCACTCCATCCATTTCCAATGGATCACACAGATCTTTCCATCCAAATTTCCTTTCCTTTACTCATTACTTTATCCCAGTCCTCAACTTCAGTAGACATTTCCTGGAAACCTGTGGGTCAGTTCAGCCAGGAAAGCAGCTAGCCTAACTTTGGAGGTCAATCTTTCCCTCCTCTCTAAATCCAATACCCCATTTTTACCCCCAAATCTGTAGCAGGCCACCTACTGCAGCCCTCAACCCCATTCCCATTTCCAGATGATTTCTCTGATCTTCTCATCCAACCTCTCTCCTAGTTTTATGCCTCTATCCCAGCCCCCAACTCCAGCAGGCATTCCCTATGAACTCACCACTCAACCTTCCAGAAAATCAAGTAGGACAGGAAGCATGTGGGCTAGTTTCGGATCTTTACTTGCCCTCCTCTCCACGAACCCAATTTCCAGTCCCATCCACTGCTCTGTAGAAGACTACCTGCTGTGGTCTCTTAGTGTTTACTCCCATTCCTAGTAGACAAAGCAGTTCCTGGTAGACCACTTGCTTTCCTTCTATCTGAGAACCACTGACTTAAATGAAGAGTAACTTAAAGCAATTCGACTAACATCAGGAACAAGAAACGATTGTTCACCATTTCCATACCTACTAAATATAGTACTTGTAGTCTTAAGCTAGAGAAGACAGACAACTGAAGGAGTTCAAAGAGGTACAAATTGGAAAGAAAGACGTCAATGTATCTTGATTTGAGGGGATGTAATATATATATATATGAACTAAGGCATTTAATGGAATATTTAGAAGATGTATCCTTGATGTCTTCTGTCCCGTCTGAATTACACATTCTTTGTAATTCCTCTTTTGCAGTGTTCCCTGAGCTCTGAGGGGGTTATTTAGTGGTGAAACCCCATTTAGGGCTGAATATTCCATTCAATTTGAATGGGGTTAACAAGAGTCTTAGTGCTTACCCTCTGGATAAGGTGACCACTGGACTTGTAGCACCTTTACCCAGTGCAAACTCACTCTAAGTAATAGTCTGGTATAAACGGGATTGTTGGGGAAGCTTGTGTTCTGTCATGGGCAGACAGGTGGATTAGAAGTCACATCGCAATAACATTTGATCTCAGAACTATTCTTTCTTTCAATGTCTGAAGCAGACCTTTCCACACACTCCTATGTCTCATTCTGACTAGCACAACTATCACTTTACCTATACTCTTAGAAACTCCATGTTGGGTTAGAATTAAATAGAAATCCAGCTGTCTACACAGTATGGATGCCTATGAAGTTCTAACTACATGAACACATAGGCATAATTACCTACAACTTGAGAAAACGGTGACATCATATTGACACCATTAATAACTATCAGAGCCATTGAAAGAGAAATTATATAGAAAACGGATCAGTGACCCATTTTCCTTCTAAGAAATCATAACATATTAGTCAGATTCAGAGGCCTGGCAGTAGATTAGTTTCTCCAAAGTTTCTTTGACCTTTTAATTATTCAGGCAATAAGTGAAAGAGTTATGGGCTGGAGTCACAGTGGCATTAAATATAGAAAAAGGTTGATGACATATATTACAGATATCTTATTGTATCAGAATTTACCTATTGAACTGCTAAGAGTTATAGTCTTTCTGTTGAGGCAAATTCATGTGTTATTCTGAACTATTCCCTCTAATTTCCTTCTCTACCCTCTTTTCACAAAGTAGTCAAGGGTGCAAGAACTCTCATTTGTTCTTTGCAACATAGTTTAATAAAATTTACACCCTCTCCAAAACCCACTCCATTATACCCTCTCCATTACTCAGACATGAAGGGAATCATAAGTAGACAGTCCCTTACATTTGCTGACTCCAAGATTGTGTCCATGGACATAAACAATCTGTAAAGAAGACTTGTAGACAGGTGAAAGAGCATATCTCTTCTTACTCATCTCTCCACATAAACCCCTATCAAGGAACATCTTTTTCAGATGTTAGACTATCCTAGGCACAGAGTAGTCAAAGCCTGTTGGATCATGCTAGCCGAGCCTCATAACCATTCTGTAAACCAAACAGAACAAGCATAGTTATTCCTGTTTTCCATATAAGGAATCAATGTTCCAGCAAGTATAAACAGTTCTTCGAAGGCTCCATGGTAAAATATACTATCTAAACTGAAAACTTAGATTATGGCCTTTGACTTTTATTGTTTTGTTCTGGCTTGGTTTCCTGATCTTGACAAAAATGGTTTGTTTATTTGTTTGCTTGCTTTGCCTATTTTTAAGGCATTTAATGGAATATTTAATATTTCCATTGGGCTATATCTTAAAAGATTGATTCATATGAATTATTCAGAAAATAATTCCTTTTATATATTTGGGTTTAAAATAAAAGACATCCATAATCACATTTTATTGACCAAGGAAATGAAATCCATTCAGAGGCACAAACTAAATCATTTCTATATGATCAGTGTGATGGTTTGAATATGCTTGGCCCAGGGAGTGGCACTATTAGGAGCTGTGGCCTTGTTGGAGTAGGTGTATCATGGTGGGTGTGGGCTTAAGCCCCTTACCCTAGCTACTTGGAAGTCAGTCTTCTACTATCAGCCTTCAGATGAAGATGTTAAACTCTCAGCTCCACCTGTACCATGCTTGCCTGAATGCTGCCATGCTCTTGCCACAAAGTCCCACTCCCTTAATCTGCTATCTCCTAGAACACAGGATTGGGCTCCCTTTCACTTCCTGGTGCCCCTTAAATATTTGAACCATATATGTTATTTTTTTTATTTCTAAACTTGCTCTGCTTCTTTACAATGCTCTTTACAAGTATTAATTAGAGAACAAAGTCTACAATGAGTGTTTCTAAGACTCCCTTTGTCAATGCCATTAACTTGAGTCTCAGGCAGACTCTTCAGACAAGGGTAGAAGTAGCCATATTCTTCACCAAAATATCACAGAAACAGTCTTAAGGCCACATATTAAAACTGTCCAGTGAAATCTCTTGGGATAGTTCTGCATAATTCAAATCACTTTCAGTAACTAAGTCTTTCATATTCCTACTAGGATGACCCATTAAGCCCCATTTAAATCATTCTTCTGCTTTCCAAATGCAAAGTCTCGAAATCTACATTCTTCCAAACAACAGCATGGCCAGGGCTAGCACAACAATGCCCCAGTCCCTGGTACCAACTTCTGCCTTAGGGTTTTATTTCTGTTAACAGATACCATGACCAAGGCAACTCTTATAAGGACAATATTTAATTGGGACTGGCTTACAGGTTCAGCAGTTCAGTCCATTATTGTCAAGGCAAGATGATATGAGCAGTTTTCTTTTGCACATTTTTTCCCTAAAGTGAAGTTTGTGTCTATTTCTCTTTGTTTCTTTCCTTTTCCACTTGTCCACTATATTTTATTAGTAGTCTCCTGTTGTAGACTTCATTATGCACTCAGTCTCTTTGCAATTAGCCTTTACTCCTTGCCAATGAAGAGGCGTGTTTTCCTTAGGGAGACTCATGTTCAGTTTAGGAAAGGAAAGCTCCAGAGTTCAGAATCAAGCAACCTGAGCTTTTGACCTTTGCTCTTTAATATTTAGGGGGAAAATACTATTTACAAACACACCAAATAAATGAATGAGCAAGTAATACTGCCTAAATGATTACTTTTAAAGTGATTCTTCTACTTAGGTTTAATGGATGTAATGAATATTCTTGTTTAAATTGCTCATGAAAAACCTAAATTCTGACCTTTACAGCCTTTATGTTGAATGTAGCTTAGAGCAGAACTCATTTCACTCTTGGCTAGACTGTGAAATAGAACAAATCTATAGAGTGAATCAGAAAGATTTTATATGGGAGGTCAGATAATGAGCTGAGGATGATGGTGGTGTGGAAGGAAAATCCTGTCATTTCTTAAAATTGTGTTGTGATGTGTATCTGTGTACACATGGTAAAAGGAAAAGACAGGAAAAGGAGGATGAATGAGAAAATACTTGGTTTACAAGACAAGAGATCTAATAAGATTAGTTAAGCTCGCATTAAGCTTATTTAAGATTTATTCATCATTTACTTCACATTAATCCATTAGAGAATATAAATAAATATTCTGAAGGGAAACATGGACTTCAAGAAAAAGCAAGTGCACAAATTTTATCAGACTAGAAGACATGATTATATAATGCACAAAATACTTAGAAATGCTTGCTCTTGCTAGCAGAAAGGGTGCTACTCAAGGACTGGTACTTACACCAGGAAGTTGGTGCCAAAGAAAGATTTCAGAAGGTTTTGAGGAATAGCCTTCTAGTATCTGCCACCAACACTGGTCTAAGCACATAGAAAATAAAATTGTTGAAGAAGTGGCTACTCCTGCCAGTCAGGTAAATGGGAGAGGAGGGACACCATGGGATCATTTAATCTCAGAACTGTTCATGCTTGCAGGACCAAATCAGGCCAAACCACATAGCACCATATCACATCTTCTTTAACTTAGCTATATATACTCTTATAAACTCCATGTTGGATTAGAGTCAAAGAGAATTATTTTTCTATAGATATATACATAAAATGTATGTCCTTAGCGAACAGGTCTCATGCACAAATACATACAAGTGCCAAGACTGGTGTGGGCATGGTGAAATCATATTAACACCATCAATCTTGATCTGGCGCATTGAAAGAGAGAGGACATAGGACAGAAGAGAAGGCAGTTTTTTCATTCCAATCACCCATAAGGGACTAGCCAGATTGGATGGCCTGACAATAGATCAATTTCTTTAGAGCTTCTTTGACCTCTCGGTTCCTTAGGCAGTAAATGAAAGGATTGAGGGCTGGAGTCACAATGGCATAGAAGATAGAAATAACTTTGTTCATGTTGAAGGCATGGATAGCTCGGGGTCGGGCATACATAAAAATAGTGGCTGAGTAGAAGATGGTAACCACCACGAGATGGGAAGCACAGGTGGAAAAGGCTTTCTGCTTTCCTGTTGGCATACGTAACACAGTGGCCAGAATGCATCCATATGATAAAGCAGTGATTGATAGTGGGAAGAGGAAGATGACCAGAGCCAAGACGAAGTCCACCAACTCGGCTATGGACATGTCTGTGCAGGAGAGATTAAGAACTGGAGAGATGTCACAGAAGAAGTGGTTGATGACATTGGGGCCACAGAAGCTGAGGCGAGAGATGAAGTAGATCTTTGCCAAAGAGATGCCAAAGCCAATGATCCAGGAACCAAGAGCCAGGCGGAAACAAAGCCCATGGCTCATGATAGTAGGGTAGTGCAATGGGAGGCAAATAGCCACATAACGGTCATAGGCCATCGCAGCTAGGAGAACGCATTCCGTACACATAAGTGCAATGAAGAAGTAAAGCTGTATCATACAGTGAGTGAAGGAGATGCTGTTACTCATAGACCAGAAACTGAATAGCAGCTTGGGCACAGTCACAGAGATGTACCAGGTCTCCAAGAAAGACAGGTTGGCAAGGAAGAAGTACATCGGCTTGTGTAGTGGCCGGTTCTGCTGCACCAGTAGGATGATGATCACGTTTTCAGCTACAGTCAGAATATAAGCCACAAGAAACATCAGGAACACAGCTGTTCTCATGCTCAGGCTCCCAGGAAACCCCACCAGAATGAACTTGGTGACCCGTGTCTGGTTCTCCACATCCATATCAAGCATATAGGACTTAGCTTTTCTGAGAGAAAAGAATCACTTGGTCAGAGTCCACAGTCTGGTAAACATCTTTTATCCTTGTCTTCTTTGAGTACTTATAGCAGTAACAGTTGCTTATTAATAGCATACTATAGGTTAGAATTCAGTGATTCTCAACCCATGAATCAAGATCCCTTTGGGTATCAAATATTAGATATCCTGCATATCAGGTATTTACATTAAAATTTATAACACTAGAAAATTTGTAGTTGTGAATTGCATGAAGTAATTTTGAGCTTGGAGCTGTATAGAAGACGTACTGTATTTGAGGGTGGCAGCATTAGGAAGGTTGAGAATCACTAGGTTAGATAAATGCCTAGGTCATAATAACATGCTCTAACTCAATATTCTGCAAAACATCTTTATTTATATACTACTGTTTCCATATTAATGATGTGGGATGATTAAGGATACTTCAATGCTCTCACTGACAGGAGTATAAGGATTATATTCAAGTCTAAGCCAAAAGCCATATGCTATCTAATATCCTCATGAATACTTCCTAAGTAAACTAGCAAAATCCACTTTGCATTACAGATGCCAGCTTCAAAAGGTACACTGGCCTTCCTGTGCTGTCATCTGCTCACAATTGTGGAAGTTCTTCCTGGTAACTTGTTGACTGTTACATGTCACTTGTTTCTTTTTTGCTACTATCAGCGGAAATGGAAAGGGCTTGTCGCCAGCTGAGGGTTACGAGATCAGGAAGCATAAGGAGAGTCAAGTTCCTCCTTGTGAGACTCGGGACTTCATTCCAATCCCAAGTTTTCCACAGAGTTGCTCTGCCCTTGAAACCATGCTCTCTCTGAAACCCATTTTCTTCTCTTGTTTTATGAATATTAATATGTTCAGTGGATGTCACTGTGGATTAAAATGAAATTAAAATCAAGCAAAGGATGCTTTATGTAAATGGAAGATGACTATAGGTGTGGAAGGGGCTCCTGCTGCATATTAAGGCAATAAAGATAAATCTAGATTGGTGTGTGTGTACGTGTGCTTGTGTCAGGGGGTAACTACTGTAATTTAAGTGAGTGGTGAGAAACAGAAAGGTGTGAGTGTGAGTGTGTGTGTGTGTGTGTGTGTGTGTGTGTGTGTAGAGTCAGTGGGCTTTCAGTTTCAGAGGATAAAGATAAGGTCTCTGGGAACTATAACTGGTTAAGCTAAAATAGAAATTCATTAGACTAATATTTAATGAAGATTAAAATTCAGAAAGTAACAACATATGATCTGAAATTGGATGTCCCTTTGACCTCAGAGGAGGTGACATTTAAGTAGAAGATTCTAATAAGACCATCTCTTTGAAGACCTTAGGTCAAAGAGACACAAGCTAAAATGAGAGCCCTGCTGCTAAACTATGGTGGCTGACAAAGGAGTTAGAAAGTCGTAGAAAGGTAGGTGTAACTGAGGAGATGAGACCCCAAAGAGATACACATGATTATGTCATGGGAAGATTTGTCTTTCAGAGTGAACTATATAAATGTTGTAACAAGCTTTAAGAGAAGATGCCAGTGACCTGAAGACTGATTTGATAGAAGTGAGTTTAAGGTCTATTTTAGAGTCTTTAACAGAAATAAATAGATTTGGATGTAGAAGATTTGGGGGGGGTTGAGATCAAGAAGAATTCTTAGACAGATATCACATAGATGTATTGTCATTTACTTCATAGGAAAATTTGGGGGTTTTCATACTCATTTTCTAAATAATCAAGGAAATGGAAATGAATAAGCATTTACTGTATTTGATGAACATCAGTGTTCCACTGTATACTATAAGAAGAAATCAGAGTGTATTCACTAGGTATCCAGGAAGTTTGCTTGCTACTGTTCATAAAATGTAGCATTTAATCCATAAAATAATGTTAATAAGATGCAGTTGGTCCAATTTCCCAGAAGAGACACTGTAGTTCAGACACATGAAGTAACAATTTCTAATTAAAGAGGGTTGTGGTCAGAATTATACCAAAGTCCAAGTCTGTCTGAGCCACGACATCAAGCACTGGGCTCTCTACCCACAAAAAATGTGAAATTTAAGTCTCAACACTACTTTTAAACATTTAAAATTTATATATCTATGAAATGTTCTCCAGTCTCACTGAAATTTTATTATAAGAACAGGCCATTGGCGAGGGAAAGAGTATACAAAACAAGAATACATTTCACCTCAAATACACACAACAGAACGAAACATACAGAGATGTTTGTCATCTGTGTCAGAGATAAAACAAGTACATAATTCATCCCAAGATCTATCAGACAGAAAATAGAGTATTGCAGACAAATGAATTAGAAGAAAAAAAGGCTTAGAGGTCAGAACAGCATAGCATAACAACTCAATGGCTGGGACATTCATGGCAATTGACAATTCATGGCAAGAGGGAAAAGGAGACTCCTTAGGATGTCAAACTCCACACATAGCAGTCAGGAGTCTAAGAGCCATCCTCAAGCAAAAACCACATAATGACTGAATGTTTGCCATGAGAATTATAATAAGCTTATATTTCACCCTGGTTGTTGATGTAAGAAGATATATTGGGTGGAATAAGGTTATCAAATGAGAACTTGATGGGCAAGGTGTAAGTCACAACTAGACATGGAGGCACACGGAAGAGCAGAATTACTAGCTAATGATTGATTGCTAAAGAAACGAACATATTCAGGACCATAAGCAATACCAAGATCTACCTACTTAGATAAGAACAAGAAGTATGTAGCAGAGGTATGGTGGTGATCACATAGGTATCTAAAGGTAGTGGTCATAATTGGCATATTTCGTTTGGACCCAACATCAGAAAATATCTCTCAAAAGCAGTAGACAAAGCCTATTACCTTTGTTTATTGTATAATTCTCTGCACATAGGTTTCAGAAAACGAGAATACCATTTTGTTCAATTGCTGGAATTACAGTGGATAGAAAGGAAAAACATGAAAGATCTATAGTTTAAATACCACCGTACCTAAGATTTGTTTAAGTATTATGGATATTGCAAGAGGGACCACTTACCTTGACTTAGCAGCCTCTGATGGGGTAGAATGTGAAAAACAATTCCTCACTGATTCTAAAATAGAAAGAAGTACAAAGGAAAGATTCAGGTATTGAGTAGATATGAGTAACCCACTTCCTAAACCTACAAGAAACCAATTGGCACAGATTACCCCACTGCTTTGCAGCAGATGGCCAGGGCTATATGAGAGGATGTCCCTGGACACTAAGACCACATTTATGTCCAGTGTGGCACCTAGCTGGATCTTCCAGCACTCTGGGACCAGAGCTCCCATTGCCTTCTGGTGAGTACTTTTCTGGACTGAGCACATCAAACTGAATGTCTTTGTTCATCTGAGGACTTTATACAGCATCAAGATCTTGGCATCTCTCCCAGGACTCAAGAGGAAAGAACATTGACAATGGCTGTCCAAGTCTCTTGTGGTATCTAAGGAAATTTGTGCCCACTGTGGCTATCTCATTCGTTTTGTGTGATATTGGATCCATGGGGAAAAATCATTTATGGTCATGTACTTTAGAAAGAACCATGTTTTATTTGTTCTTTGTTGAAAGCGTAAAAGGAAAGAGTGCATTGCATTTAAATATCTCCTTTAAGATGCTGAGCATTAAGCTTTTGGGAAACAGAATGACAGTATCTGTTGTCCTAGGGAGACTATGACTGCTGAAAGCTAGACTAGTATTCTGACAATTTAATATGGGCTTAAATGGAAGTCTTTGTTATCAGGTATGTCACAAGGTAATATCATAGAGTATGCTAATGAATTTATCATGATGGGTGACTGTCACCATCATCTGCAGGGTGTCACTTTACTAATATTTCATATGCTGAGACAAAATTACAATGTAATTTAGAACTTCTAAACAGCCCTCACAACAAAGAAAAGCTTACACATTCACTGTGATTTTATAAGACATGAAGTGAAAACACTGAAAGTCAGAAACAGTCCATTCTAGGGTGACACTCATTTATGGTTAATTAAGAGAACACCTTCCCATGAAGATTCATTCATAGGACTAAATTATAGAAAACAGATTATAAAATAGTAAAAATAATAAAGTTCTTCTTTTAAATAATCTCTGTCCCCAATTTACCTCTAAGTTCCAGAAATAACCAGATGTCACTTAAATGTATCATTTAACCATAATTTCCCATCATGAATTTAAACTATTTTGTTGTAGTGACTGTAAGTGGAAAATGACAGAATTTCTACCAAGCCATGGCTGCTTTAGTAGCATGAGCAGAATGCTGGGCAGGGCATGCTTCTCCTCCAGAAACAAGAAACATCTTTCCTATTGTGACAAGAGTCCATGAATTGCTATGACTACAATCTTCAAGCCATTTTTTATACAGATAACTTTAAATGGATCTGAAACATTTGTCAAATACAACTGGGTATATATAGTGGCACCCTGACATGCTGCCATCAAGAGGTGAAATAATAAAGTGTTCCTTGACCCATGAGATCTGCTATAAGGAAGCCAATGGAGGGGTTGGGGATTTAGCTCAGTGGTAGAGCACTTGCCTAGCAAGCGCAAGGCCCTGGGTTTGGTCCTCAGCTCCGGAAAAAAAAAAGGAAGCCAATGGAATTCACTACACAGATTCCTTAGGTTCTGAGGTCCATGGGTGTTTTCTATTTTTCAGAAACTTCTGTACTGTTATGACTGGGATCTTTTTATTCCTCTAATAATACGAGTATCATACAGTTCATTTGTCAAACAACTGGTGGACATGTGGTTCCATTTGGAACATATTTTCAAGATTTAGGCCTTTTGCAAATCTGCTGTAGACTTTTCTTGATATTGAACTAAGCCTGAAGGTCACATGAAGATGAACTCTTCGGATACCTTCAGGCCTTATTTGAGGAAGCGCTCAAACCTATACATATGTATGACCTTCCTAAGTACACATCAAAACTTTTTATTTTATTTTACATACTTCATGAATTTGCATGTAATACTTGCAAAGGGCCGTGCTAATCTTCTCTGTAGTATTCTGATTTTAGGATATGTACTGCCAAAGCAAGCATAACACTAAGTTTTTACAATTCCCAAATCCTCAGTGTATCTTCTTCCCCAACCACCTCCTTCTGACTATTTTTTTGGAGTGTTATTAGTTTAACTAAGAATAATTATAAAATTTGACAGTATTATGTGTATCTGGAGTTGCTTCCTTTTAAGTGCTGAATAATATTCCATTGTTTGGCTTTGGCCATGACCCAGTTTTTATTTATTATTATTACTATTATTATTATTAATTTTATTTATTTACATTTCAAATGTTATCCCCCTTTAAAGATTCCCCTCTCCAGCTTCCCTATCCCCCCATCCCCTGCCTCTATGAGGGTGCTCCCCCACTCAACCACCCATTCCCTAATATTCACGTACAACAATGCCAAGAAGTGCTTCTGACTATTTTTTAACCTGTGCATTGCTTATCCCAACCCTCATTCACAGACAGAGGCTTTCACAACTTTCTCCTTTAAATGCTTGCAGTCAGCCTGGCTAGGTGGTATGCATGAGCTACTCATCACACTGAGGGTAGAGAACAAGTTAAAGGTCAGCATGGATAATTTAGTGAAACACCCTCACCAATCATGAAAACTGAACAGAGGGCTGGGAATATACTTCAGAGATGTGCCTAGCACATGTAAAGCTCTGGGTTCAATCCCTAGCAAACACCAACCCCCAACAAACACACACAAAAACACACCACACTCTGAAAATATCACTTGCTGAGCTATCCTAGTCTTTCCCCTGAATGCTGTAAGACTTCTCTTAGTTAGGCAAAAGTTAAATCAAAATTGGTTTTGACATCCATCGAGTTATTTCTGTAATAAGTCTGTCGTGCCCTTGTTGTAAGTGATCTTAATATGCACATATATGCATAATATATATTACTTTTGAAACTTTCAAACTTTCCAATACTGCCTTTTAGTTCTAGATACTTCACTGTGAGCTTTGCTTATTAAATATTTTAAAATAATTGCATTTATTTTTGATTTATGTGACCTTTAGTTTTCATGGCCTTAACACATTGGCTATTACTCTTGGTTACGAATAAATGGTAAATATGAACATATGGAACTTGTCTACAATCTTAGAGGGAAATCATTTGTGCTTCTAATTCACTAAAGATGATGCAAACTGTTACACATGATAAATCAAATTAATTCCTGTCCTGCCACTTCTTTTATACCACTATTCCTGCTCCCTGAAGGATCACTTCCCCTGGACTCTAATTTTTAAATTCTAATATATCACTTTCTCTTTCTCCCTCTAGCTCATCCCATGCCTCCTCCTTCCAACCCTGCTCACACCTCCAATTCACTTTTAAGCTTAAAGCTTAATGTCTTCTGTTCAGGGTTTGTTGTTTAATTTAGTGAATGTATGTAAGCAGGCAATAAGTAGGCAATCATGTCTTTTATCTTTGAAGACCTAAAAGTCACAGAAATGAAATGGTTATAGACTAAAACACAGCCCACACTTCAGTCTCTAAAGGTGGGAACTTTGTGAGAAGGAATACCAAGGAAGAAGTAGAGCTTCCACAGAAAAGCTGATGCACAATAGTCTATCCAATAACATAAAAGGCAGGGCTGAAGATTGGTCTCACAGACTTCATTATTTGCTCCCACAAAAGCAACCAGCTGTCATTTACCATCAGTCTTTTAAGATTATTTTAAAGAACTGGTACTTTAAGATGGTGCTACCCAGGGAGCTGTGTTTCATTGAACATTTCTAGAGAGATTACCTTGTACCAACCTAAAAGATCCAAATACCATGAAAATCTGTATCAAGAAGACACAAAACTCACCCTATAATCAGAGTTAAAACTCATCCTTGAGTTTTTGTTGTGCCCTTTTCAATTGTCAGCTTTGCATCATTGTGACAAAATATTGTGTTAATTGAAAGAAGGAAGACTTCATTTTGGTTTGTGGTATCAGTCCCTGGAGACTGTGGGCTTGTGGCAGCACAGTGCATTATGGTGGGAGCAGAATAGGTCTATTCCTCATATGCCAACAACGAGGCAAAGGACAGGAAAGGGTCAGTATTCCAGTACCCTTACTCTAATTTGCATCCTGTTGTGATATACAAGATCAAAAGCCAGTAGGGAAGAAAAAGGATTTTTGTACATTACAATGCCCTTTTATTGTTTACCTAAAGGTGACCCTACTTTACACCAGTACATATTTTCTTAAAAGTTTTATTGTCTCTCAATAGGATCAAGACTTACATCTTCAACATATGAACCTTTAGAAAACATTCAAGGTACATGTGATTGACAACTTCTAACAATATCACACAAAAACATAAAATTATGTTAGGGACAATCAGCAGTTCATTTACAGTTCACCAAAAGGTATTACAGTTAGTAAGGTTAGAAGACTATAGGAAATGTCTCTTTCCTATATATTTGGTGTATACTATAGTACACCAAATATACTTTTGAAATGTCCTAATGACTGATTCATTTTGTTAGATACTATGGGTTGCTTCTGAAGTTTTATTTGGAATCTTTGGCATTATTCTGATGCTGCTGCTTTTGTTATATGAGAAATATAAACCTTGCCTCAAATTATGTTAACTAAGGAGTAAAATATAGGTTAGGAATTTTTGATATGGTCCCGTTGAATAAGATTAGAAAGGGCTGTTATGAGGTAGCACTTCCTATACACAGTTACCAGCATAAAGGTTGTATGATAAGGGGTGGGGATTTAGCTCAGTGGTAGAGCACTTGCCTAGCAAGCGCAAGGCCCTGATTTCAGTCCCCAGCTCCGAAAAAAAAGGTTGTATGATACTATTTCTTTTCTTGGAGTATATTGCAGAAAGATTATGTATCGTGAAACAACTTGTTTAGTTTAGGTCTTGGCTATCCAGTTTCTATAAAAAGAGAGATGTGTTGTATAAATTTTTCCAATGAGATACATGGAGATGTCTATGCCAATGATAGGCTAAGCAAATAATCCTACATACATCTACTTTGGTGAACAAAGAAGATTTCTGGAATTACTTATAAGTGCCTTGGTATCTCCTGGATATTCACATCACTGAAAAGTTCACCCCAGCATGGCTAATGACTCATAAAAGCTGAATAGTTTTCTGTGCAACTTGCAGGCAGTTATACTTAAAAAGAAACAAGAAAAAAAACCAAAAAACCTCCTTTCCCCCTGTAATTTTTACTGCTCATCTAACCTCAGGGCAGAGTCTTGCAAGTCTTCTAAGTTCCTTGTGATTCTTGAAAGTTTTGTGAATTTCTTCTCTTCTCCTCTTCAGGGTATGGTTCAATCTAGAAGAAATTGCTTTCCCTTGAAAGTGTATATTTGAAAAACAGATCCTAAGCTCATAGCAAATTTCCATCAACTAAAAGGAAATGAGTTTTTTGAGATTTGTGGTAGTATGTTCTACTAGTTCTAAGTTATGATAATGAGGATGATGGTAATACTGGAATACTGGTCAAATTGTGTCAAAAGTTTAGATTCCTTGTTTAATGTCAGAGGTCCTTTGTCACTATGACATTTAGACAGTAATCCCCAAGAACAAGTAACCTTTCTAATAGTATTTTACTGACTGTGGCAGCCATGCTCTGTGACATAGAAAAGCTTCCACCTAAATGGGAATCCATACAAATGACTAATAGCACATTTGTCCTACTTCTACAGCCCCAGAAGCTGAAGAAAATTACTTTCCTCACGGGAATTATTTCTCAGGCAGGTCTGACAGTTGAGTTATCCTTCCTGAGCCTCTTTAGGTTCCAATGGCATGGCTCATCCCATCGTGTTATCATTTTAGCTTTGCACTGGGTCAGTCTGTGTGTTCAGAGAACAAATCATTGTACACAAACAGAGAAGATTGATCAGCTATCTGGCCCTATCCTAATATTTTATTAAGAAATCATAGAGGCAGCTTTGTTTAATCGATTCATCTTGATATTGTTCAATATTATTTTTCCACCACTTCAATTTCTTAAAATCAGAATTGGATAAAGAAGCAGGAGTTAATGGAGGTCAGAGGCAGTTCTACAACTTCAGCTGAAGCACCAGCCAGATGATTTATTTTTCCTTCTCCTGTCTGAAAAAAAAAACAAACAATAAAAACAAAAAACAAAAACAAAAAACAAAAAAACCCTTTTTTCTTTTCTAATTTATTTTTATTGGATAGTTTTTATTTATATTTGAACTGTTATTCAGTGTCCTGGTTTCCCATCAATAAGCCCCCTTACCATCCCCTTCTTCTTTTTCTATAAAGATGTTCCCCCTCCCCCACCACTCCCCTTTCCGACCTCGCTCCCCTGAAAATTCCCTACACTGGGGGTTCCAGGACCAAGGGCTTCTCCTCCTATTGATGTCCATCAAGGCCATCCTCAGCTACATATGCAACTAGAGCCATGGGTCAGTCCATGTATAGTCTTTGAGTAGTGGTTTAGTCCCTAGGAACTCTGGTGGGTTGGCATTGTTGTTCTTATGGGATTGCAAGCCCCTTTAGCTCATATAATCCTTTCTCTAACTCCTCCAATGGGGACCCACTTCTCACTTCCATGATTTGCTTCTAACATTCGCCTCTGTATTTGTCATGTTTGGGCTGAGCTTCTCAGGAGACAACTATATCAGGCTTCTGTCAGCATGCTCTTTTTGGCTTCTTCAATGTTGTCTAGGTTTGGTGACAGTATATATATATCATATATATATATATATATGTATATATATATATATCATATATATATGAGCTGGATACCCTAGGTGGGGCAGTCACTGGATGACCTTCCCTTCAGTCTCTCCTCTACACTGTGTCTTCATATTTCCTCCTGTGAGTATTTTTGATCCCCATTCTAAGAAGGTCTGAAGAATCCAAACTTTGCTCCTCTATTCTTAAACTTCATGTGGTCTGTGAGTTGTATCTTGGGTATTCCAGGCTTTTGGGCTAATATCCACTTATCAGTGAGTGCATACAATATGTGCTGTTTTGTGATTGGGTTACCTCACTCAGGATGGTATTTTCTAGTTCCATCAATTTACCTATGAATTTCATGAACTCATTGTTTTTGATAGCTGAGTAGTACTCCATTGTGTAGACATAGCAATTTTCTGTATCTATTCCTCTGTTGTAGGAGATCTGGCTGCTTTCCTGCCTCCGTCTGTTATAAATAAGGCTGCTATGAGCGTAGTGGAGCGTGTGTCTTTGTTGTATGTTGCAGCACCTTTTGGGTGTAAGCCCAGGGGTGCTATAGCTGGGTCCTAAGTTAGTACTATGTCAAGTTTTCAGAGGAACTTCTAGACTGATTTAAGAGTGATCATACCAGCTTGCAATCCCACCAACAATGGGGAAGAATTCCTCTTTCTTAACATTCTCGCAAGCATCTGTTTTCACCTGCGTTTTTTTTTTTTTTTTATTAGCTATTCTGACTGGTGTGAGGTAGAATATCAGGGTCATTTCGATATGCATTTTCCTGAGGAATAAGGATGTTAAACATTTCTTTAGGTTATGTGAGCAATTTGATATTCCTCAGATGAGAATTCTTTGTTTAGCTCTGTACCCATTTTAATAGGGTTATCGGGATCTCTGGAATCTAACTTCTTGAGTTCTTTGTATACATAGTATATTAGCCCTCTATGAGATGTTGGATTGGTAAAGATTTTCCCAATCTGTTGGTTGCCACTTTGTCCTAATGACAGTGTCCTTTGCATTACAGATGCTTTACAATTTTATGAGGTCCCATTTGTCAATTCTTGATATTAGAGCATAAGACATTAGTGTTTTGTTCAGGAAAATTTCCTCAGTAACCATGTGTTCAAGACTCTTCCCCACTTTTTCTTCTATTACTTTGCATGTATCTGGTTTTGTGTGGCAGTCCTTTATCCACTTGTATTTAAGCTTTGTACAAGAGGACAAGAATGGTCCTCATTCTTCTACATGAGGACCTCCAGTTGAACCAGTACCATTTGATGGAAATCTAATCTGTTTTCCACTGGATGGTTTAAACTCCTTTGTCAAAGATCAAGTGGCAATAGATGGCTTCATTTCTGGATCTTCAGCTCTTTCCCATTGATCTATCTGCCTATCTCAGTACCAATATCGTACAGTTTTTATCACTATTGCTTTTTAATGAAAAACACACATTTTGGCTAAGAGTGTTGCCCACTGACACAGAGCTTACTTAGAATGTAGGAATCCCCAAGTTTCATCCCAGGTTCAGGGAAACAAACGCCAGGAGTGTTCATGCTCAGTAACACTTGAGGCACCTGAATAATACATCAGAGATTTAAAGATGAACAAAGATCTCATCTTGTTGGACTAAGATAGCCCTAGGCATAGGCTTTTCTTCTTTGCCTTGTCTCAGGAACACTATGACACAAATAGCTCTGTAATGTGTTTTTTACTTTCTAGGTTACATCTACTAGTGAACCCATATACTAGTCTACTAGTGAACAATTCCATATAGTCAAGAGAAAAGTTATTTCCTGATTTCTAAGAGATGGGAATGTAATTTTTCTGTCAACATAAAACAGGAGAAAAATTGTAATTAGCATGTATCCACATACATACTATATACCATAGGAATTTTTCAGTTTTGATCATATTTGGGAAGATGGAACACATTTGATCTGAGGAGAATTCAGAGTATGGCTTTGGCCATGCTTACTGCATATGCCCCCTTTGTTCGTCCACTAGACTTCCCCACTTTTCTCAGATAGTCTTGCTCATAATTTTATGTCATATTGACATATGCATCGAAAATGTGATAAGAAAAGTACAATATTTGCTTTCTGAGTCTGGCTTAGTTGCCTTAGTATATGATCTTTAGTTCCATTCATTTCACAAAACCCAACCATCTCATTCTTTATGACTGAACCAACTACACTGTGTAAGTTTCTCATGCTTTCACTATCCACTGCTGGACAGTAGGCTGACACTGTAGCTTGGCGGTTATGAGTATGCACAGATGCCCAGGTGTTTCTGTAGTATGTTGATTGGCATTGCTTTGATGTATTCTATGGGACATGTTAACATAGCTTTATTTTTAGTTTTTTTTTTTAAAAAGAAAACTTCAATGTTGTCAGGTGTGATGGCAAATGTCTTTGATCCTAACACTCAGGAGGCAGAGGCAGTCAGGTTTCCAAATTCGAGGCTAGCCTGGTCTACAGGCTTCCAGGACAGCCAGTGCTCTAGAGAGAAACTCTGTCTCAAAAAAAATGGAATTAAAAAACAAAAGGAATAAAGGAAGGAAGGAAGGAAGAGAAGGAAGGAAGGGAAGAAGAAAAAGAACCTCCATGTAGATTTCTACAGTTGGTACATTAGTTTATCTTTTTTGCAACAGTGCAGGAGGATTCCTTTTCTTCTGTTTACTCAACAGTATTAGTTAAAATTCATTTGCTTACATTCTTTTCTTTTTATATATATTGAAAACATATTCTCTCATACAATACATCCCTACTGCAATTTCCCCTCCCTCCATTCCTTCCAACTCCCTCCTCTCGACAGCAGATCCATTCTCCCATCTGTTCTTCTTAAGAAAAAAAGAGCAGGCCACCAAGAGACAACAGCCAAACAAGGCATTTATTTTCTTTTTATTTTTTAATTAATTGATTAGTTAATTAATTTATCTTGCATCCTCCTTGCAGCTTCCCCTCTTTCTTCTCCTCCCATTCCCTCCTTTTCCCCTTCCCTTTCTTCATACCTATCCTTCCTTTCTCTTCAGAGAGGAGATGCCTTCCATGCAGTAGAACTAGGCACGTCTTCTATTGAGGCTAGACAAGGCAGCCCAATTAGCAGAAAGGATCCAAATGTAGGCAAAAGAGTCAGAGAAAGCCCCTGCTCCTGCTATTAGGGGTCCTACATAAAGATCAAACTGTTCATCTTCTACATATGTATAGAGGGGTTAGGTCTGTCCCATGCATGCTCTTTGGTTGGTGGTTCAGTCTCTGTGAGCTCCCATGGGCCCAGGTCAGTCAATTCTGTTAGTTTTCTTGTATCCTTGACCTCTCTGTCTCCTTCAGTCATTCTTCCCCATTTTCTACAGAATTCTCGAAACTCCATTTAATGTTTGGCTATGGGTCTCTGCATCTGTTTTCATCAACTATGGGGTGAAGCCTCTCTGCTGAAAGTTTTGCTAGGCCCTTGTCTGCAAGTATAGCAGAATATCATTAGCTATGTTGGGGATGGTCCCATTCTCAAGGCATGGGTCTTAAGTTGGGTCAGTCATTGGTTGACCAGTCCCTCAATTTCTGGTCCATCTTTATCCCTGCACATTTTGTAGAAAGAACAAATTGTAGGCCAAGAGTTTTGTGGCTCTATTGTTCTCTCCATCCCTCCATTAGAAGTCTTGCATGGTTACAGCAGGTGCACATTTAAGATTCCATATCCCCCATTGCTAGGAGTTTTAGTTAGATTCCTCACAGATCAAGGGAATTTCCATTGTTCTAGATTAAAACTCAAGAGGCAGCTGATACTGGCAAGGATACGAGGCAAGGAGAACACTCCTCCATTGTTGGTGAGAGTAAAAATGTGTATAGCCATTTTGGAAAACAATTCAGTAATTTTTAAGAAAACTGGGAATACCTCTCTCTCAAGACTCAGCTATACCACTCTTGGATATATATGCAAAAGATACTCCACCATTGCACAAGGACACTTCCTCAATTATGTTCATAGCAGCTTTATTTGTGATACCCAGAAATTGGAAATAACCTAGGTGAGCCTCAAGCAAAGAATGAATAAAGAAAATGAAGTACACACTCACAATGGAATATTACTCAGCCACAGAAAACTATGACTTCCATGAAATGTATAGGATGCATGGAACTAGAAAAGATCATCCGGAGTGAGGTAACCCAGACACAAAAAGACAAACCTGGTATGTACTCAGTTATAAGTATATATTAGCCACAGACTCAAAGAAGCTAAGTAACAAGGATTTCCCAACAGGGGAATGCTTGAATCTCACTGAGAAGGGAAAACAGAATAGACATTAGAGGTCCTACTGGTTGAAGGGAACTGGCTGGGAGAGGAGTGGGAAGGGAAATAGGAGGGATCTGTTGCAGAGAGGTTCAAGGGAGAGAGAACTGGAATTTGTGTGCAGGAGGCATCACTGCAATAAGCTAGGCATTTGTTTTTTCTTTTTTTGTTGTTCTTTTTCTCCATCTGTATTAAATTGGGTATTTCTTATTTACATTTCAAATTTTATTCCCTTTCCTGGTTTCCAGGCCAACATACCCCTAACCCCTCCCTCTCCCTTTCTTTCCTTTCTTTCTTTCTTTCTTTCTTTCTTTCTTTCTTTCTTTCTTTCTTTCTTTTTTTTTTATTAACTTGAGCATTTCTTATTTACATTTCAATTGTTATTCCCTTTCCCGGTTTCCCAGCAAACATCCCCCTAACCCCTTCCCCTCCCCTTCTGTATGGCTGTTCCCCTCCCCATCCTCCCCCCATTGCTGCCCTCCCCCCCAACAATCACATTCACTGGGGGTTCAGTCTTAGCAGAACCAAGGGCTTCCCCTTACACTGGTGATCTTACTAGGATATTCAATGCTACCTATGAGGTCAGAGTCCAGGGTCAGTCCATGTATAGTCTTTAGGTAGTGGCTTAGTTCCTGGAAGCACTGGTTGCTTGGCATTGTTGTTTATATGGGGTCTCGAGTCCCTTCAAGCTCTTCCAGTTCTTTCTCTGATTCCTTCAATAGGGGACCTATTCTCAGTTCAGTGGTTTGCTGCTGGCATTTGCCTCTGTATTTGCTGTATTCTGGCTGTGTCTCTCAGGAGAGATCTACATCCGGCTCCTGTCTGCCTGCACTTCTTTGCTTCATCCATCTTGTCTAATTGGGTGGCTGTATATGTATGGGCCAGGCTCTGAATGGGTGTTCCTTCTGTCTCTGTTTTAATCTTTGCCTCTCTCTTCCCTGCCAAGGGTATTCTTGTTCCCCTTTTAAAGGAGTGAAGCCTTCACATTTTGATCATCCATCTTGAGTTTCATTTGTTCTAGGCATCTAGGGTAATTCAAGCATTTGGGCTAATAGCCACTTATCAATGAGTGCATACCATGTGTGTTTTTCTGTGATTGGGTTACCTCACTCAGGATGATATTTTCCAGTTCCAACCATTTGCCTACGAATTTCATAAAGTCATTGTTTTTGATAGCTGAGTAATATTCCATTGTGTAGATGTACCACATTTTCTGAATCCATTTCTCTGTTGAAGGGCATCTGGGTTCTTTCCAGCTTCTGGCTATTATAAATAAGGCTGCAATGAACATAGTGGAGCACATGTCTTTTTTATATGTTGGGGCATCTTTTGGATATATGCCCAAGAGAGGTATAGCTGGATCCTCAGGCAGTTCAATGTCCAATTTTCTGAGGGCATTTGTTTTTGTAGTGGTCAACACTCTGAATGCAGTAAGACAGAATTTTTTAGCATATTGGATTTGCATTTCCCCGATGACCAAAATGCTAAACCTTCTTTTATATTCTTATGGATGTTTATATTTCATCTCTTGAGAATTTCCATACAGTTATTGCCATTCTAGGTTTCTAAATTCCTCTTGTATTTATGTAGTAATCCTCAGCATCATATGTAGAGCTAGTATATATTTGCTCCCATTATATGGGATCTTCTCTTGGTAAACTGTTTCCTTTGAGGAGCAGATTTTCATGCAATTCTTTTTTTTCAGATCTTGATTTTATTTCTGGAACTATTGGAATCTATAAGTCCTTACCCATACCTTCACACTGAAGCTAAGTAACAATAGTTCAAACTTACATAGTGGAGTTTTGAACTATGTAAAACTCCACTATGTAACTTTTGATAAAGTTTTTGACTTGATTTTTGCATTTTATTGAATATTTTATTTACATTTCAGATATCAATCACTTTCCTGGTTTTCCCTCTGCAAACCCACTATCCTCTCCCCCTCCCCCTACTTCTATGAGGGTGATTCCCCCTACCCACCAAACCACTCCCTCCTCTCCACCCTGATATTTCCCTACACTGGGGGGGGTGACCAGCCTTGACAGGACCAAGGGCTTCCCCCCATTGATGCCAGATAAGGCCATCCTCTGCTACATATGCAGGTGGAGCCATGTGTACTATTTGGTTCATGGTTTCGTCCCTGGGAGGTCTCGGGGGTCTGATTGTTTGATATTGTTGTTCTTCCAATGGGGTTGCAAACTCCTTCAGCTCCTTAATTCCTTTCCCTAACTCCACCATTGGAGGCCCCATGCTCAGTCCGATGGTTGGCTGCAAGAATCCACATGTGTATTTGTCAGGCTCTGGTAGCCTCTCAGGAGATAGCTATATTGGGCTCCTGTCAGCAAGCACTTCTTGGCAATAATGTCTGTGTTTGGTGTCTTTACACGGGATGGATCCCTAGCTGGAGCAGTCTCTGGATGGCATTTCCTTCAGTCTCTGTTCCACACTTTGTTCCCTTATTTCCTTTACAGAAGAGCCATTCTGGGTTAAAAATTTGGAGATGAGTGGGTAGCCCCTTCCTTCAATCAGGGGCCTCGTTTAAACTCTGGATATGGTCTCTATAGTTTCTTCCATACTTTTGTTGGGTATTTCAGCTAATGTCATCCCAGTTGGGTCCTTTCCAGGCCTGTTGTTTTCCTGGCATCTGAGACCTTTCAGTTCCCCATCCCCCATTGCTGCACACCTCTGTTCAATTTCCTGACCCGCTGTCTATCATCTTGATCTCCTCCCATATCTGATCTTGCCCCCCCTTCCCTCTCCCTCTCCTCTCTTCTTCCCAAGTCCCCCCAACCCTCTACTTCCTGTGAGCATTTTGTTCCCCTTTCTAAGAAGGACTGAAGCATCCACATTTTGGTCTTCCTTCTTCTTGAGCTTCATATGGTCTGTGAGTTGTATCATGGGTATTCCGAGCTTTTTTGCCTAATAACCACTTATCAGTGAGTGCATGCCATGTGTCTTCTTTTGTGACTTGGTTACCTCACTGAGGATGATGTTTTCGAATTTCCTCCATTTGCCTACAAATTTCGTAAAGTCGTGATTTTTAATAGCTGTGTAGTACTCCATTGTGTAAATGTACCACATTTTCTATATCCATTCCTCTGTTGAGGTACATCTGGGTTGTTTCTAGCCTCTAGCTATTATAAATAAGGCTGCTATGAATTGAATTGATTTTTGTACAGGGCAAGTGCCATTTTTTTCCGTGAGTATCCAGCTTTCCCAGCATCATTTGTTAACCAGGCTATCTGTTCACCAGTGTATGCTTTGGCATCTTGTCAAACATCAGGTGGCTATAGCTTTGTAGGACTCTTTATGCACCCCCTATTCTCTTCCATGTGTTGTTTTACATGTGTTGTTGTCTGGGTACTATATAGCTTCAGCTAGTATGACTATGTGGTAATACTTTGAGATCAAGCATTGTGATACCTCCTGCGTTATTCTGTTTCTCGGGACTGCTTTGACTATTCTATAAAGAATGTCATTGGAATTATAATATAAGTTGCATTGAATTCATGAATTGCTTCTGGTAATAGGGCTAGTTTCATAATATTCATTCTGCTAGTTCCCAAACATGGAAGTTCTTTCTATCTTCTAATACTTTTTTCTTAAACTTTTGAATATTTTATTACATTTTACTTCTTTGATTATGCTTATTTCTAGGTATTTTTGAAAACTTTTGTGAATGGAATATGAAGAATTTGGTCAAGGGGAAGAGGAACAAAAATAGTGAGATTCAGGATATTATGTTGGATACCAGTTATGTTAGAAGGGCACAGTAAGGAAATTTTTTAAGATCTCAAACTGTTTACAGATAAATAGTAAGAATTCTGAGAATTTAATAAGTTTTCTATCCAATAAGAATGTGCACCAGGAAGCCATAATAATCTCATTTACAACCTGTAATGCTTTAATGGTAGATACAATTGCTCTCATTCAAGAGGGTAACCACTAGCAACAGGAGCTATCTGCTAGCTGTGATATTTAATTGGCCATGTCACTTTTCATGTTCCCAAATAAGTCCTGAATTGTTCTATGTGTTTCTTGAACAAAAAGGAGTTGACATTTACTTTTAAGATACTTTTCAGTAAAAGGACTAGACAGAATCTCTTTTGTCTCCCCAGAAAGTTTCAAATTCTTCTATCTAATGTTAAATTTCAGCTGTATATGATTTAGGTAATTCCTATAAAGCTTGAACTGAAATAAAGAGGAATGCATCAACTTTCTTTCATTTATTAGAAATCCCATTAACTGACCTTTAGTTTGAGAGAAAGTCGATATGTCACCGGGTTTGTTAGGGACCAAGATTGTTTCTTGCTTTGACTCAAAAGGCCCTTAAAAGTTAAGAATGAGGGGTTGGGGATTTAGCTCAGTGGTAGAGCACTTGCCTAGCAAGTGCAAGGCCCTGGGTTCGGTCCCCAGCTCCGAAAAAAAGAAAAAAGAAGAAAAAGAAAAAAAAGTTAAGAATGAGTTTTTGCAACATGTGCAGCCTTTGGTTTGAGGAATCACTCTGAGAAGATCAATCTTAACAGTGTCCACTTTACAAGAATAGTTCACTATGAAAAGGTTGAATCAACCTTTAGAACTTGGGGGATATACATGAAATCTCAGCTAGTCTTTTAGCTTAATGATCAGGTATATTGTTGAGTTTCACATATGAATATAAAAGAGTTAGTTTATGTAAAAGGCATAATCAGAAGATTTAATTGTAAAAGTATGTGGTTTGGAGATGCAAGGCAGCTAATATTACAATGTGTGGCCCATACATTTCTATTCTTTATTTATTTTCTATCCAGGGAGAGTAGATTTATTATGAAAACTGGTATAGAAAATAGACCCAGAATTGATAAAATTTCTAGCAATAGATGTCTTTCTTTCATCTTCTGAATTTAGAGAAACTTGTTAAATATTGAATGAGATCCTCTTTTTTAAAAAAACTAACCTGGATTTTTCTAAAATGGAACTGAGTAATTTTTTTGAGCTAAATGAACATTTATATCATGAACATTTGACCAATGTTCATGTTATTTTTAGACCATAGTCTGGTAAAGAATCTATTTAAGGTTTAGTTTAAAGATTAGTTTGAATGGAAATATCTCTTCTTTTTTGGGTTTGAGCTTAAAGATTAACTATACTCCAGACCTCATGTCCGGGGGTGTTGTGAACACAATATGAACTCCATGATTCTTTTGGTGGATTTTTTTGGTTCTGCATTTGTTTGTTTGTTTGATTGATTGATTTGGAACATTTTGTCTTTTTGTTGATTTTTTTGTCTTGTGGAATTATTTTGAAAGAGAGAGATAAAAAGCTTAAGTTGGGGTGGGTAGGAAGGTAAGAAGAATCTGGAGGACCTGGGAAAGGAAACATGAGAATATGATATATGTAAGAAATTTAAATTAAAAAATGTTCTAACAAATTATAGGTTATAAGGGAACTACTAGAATCAATGAATTCATCATTAGGTCCTAACCAACAAAGATTGGTTAGTAATTAGAGCTGATTGTAGGCTATCTTGAAGCCCCTATCACTGTAATGTTCTTTATTCTGGGGAAGGGGAGTATGGAGGCTACTCAGAAACTGAACCAGAGAAGTGTTATGTCAGTTAGGCTCTTGGTAACTTCACAAGGGAGTGAGTTGTTAATATCAACTAAAGCTCCTTTAGTCCATCAGAGATGCAACACTGAGAAGAAAGTATCAAAATATGAGGAATCAGACTATTATTTACATCCCACTAGAGAGAAAAATGCTAAGCACTTCATATCAGGAGTGAGATAGGGACAATAGAAGAGAAAAAGAATATCAGTAACATCATGATTTTGTAAGTGAGACAGACCTCAATATAAGTTCACCTGTACACCTTCTATACAAAGAAGCATTGCCTAATTATTGATTTGTAGATATTTAATGAGAAAATTTATGTGTTGCTACAGCACAGATAACACATATTCCTGTCCCAATTCCCATAAAAAAGTAGCAACATGGGATAAAGGCTGAAAGAAACCTTCCTGAAAAGTACTGCTTAAACAAAACAAGTACTTTCTTACATGTTTGCAAAGTGAACAGAATAGCAAAGGAGATGATGTTATGGTGGGAAATGAAAGATATGCTGTGGAATTAGATGGGAGTCAGAAGGCACAAGACATTTAGATCATTGTAGAAAATAAGATTATATCTGCTAATAGCAAGTGGGCACCATTAAAATATTTAAGTCAGAGGGAAAAACATATGGCATGAGCATATATATTGGTAATTCATTGACATGTAGATTATTGCTGAAGATAACTGAGTTTTACCAACTTATTTTACTATAAGAAAGAAAATCATGGACTGGAGAGATGTTTCTGGGGTTAAGAGAACTTGTCGTTTTTGCAGAGGAGCCAGTGTGACCACATGACTGCTCATAGCCACCCGCAATTCTAGTTTCTGGCAATCTGATAGCCTCTTCTGACTTCTCTAGGAACTAGCCACATACTTAATACATACATATAAGTGCAGGCAATACACTTATGCATACATAGATAGATAGATAGATAGATAGGTAGATGGACAGACAGACAGACAGACAGACAGACAGATAGATAGAACATCTGTAAAAGAAAAAGTAAAAGAAAGTATACTGAGTAATTGCCTTTCAACCAGAATCCTTCATGGTTGCCTTACTACTGGAATCGTTGACTAAGGAAAAAACAGTGTCAGAGCAGTCATGAAACTATCTGGAGACTAAGCCACATTTCCTGTGCACCAAATTTTCATCTTCTTATTAGTGATAAAATAAAATAATAAAATGACAGATCTAGGAAACAGATACTGTATAAACCATCTCTGTATTTTTATGCAATTGAAAAAGCCACAATGACTCAAATGATAATTGACTTGAAACAATAATTTCTTCTTTTTTCAAATATTAGCTATTTCCTCCTATTCAGAGAATTTAGATTTTAAAGATTTCAATTGGTCTTTAGTAGAACGCAATACTTAAATACAAACAGCCCTAGCCATATGCCATAATAATACCTGACATCATTTTCTAATAAAATTTATATACTGTACTGTGAAAACCCTTTAACATTTTCATTCACTCTGAGAGTTTTATACACTCATTCAATGCATTCTGATCATATTTCCTTCTTTTACTCCTTCCACATCTAGCTCTACTCCTATTTTCCTCCAAATTTGTGTTCTTTTAAAAAAAATAACCAATGAAAATACTTTTGAACACTCATTTGCTATGTGTGCATACATATTTGTATGTGTGTGAGTGCATGTACGTATTTATTGATGAAGTCAGTTTTCTCCTTCCATCATGAGGTTCTAAAGATCCAATTTAGGCAAGGAAGCTTGGTGGCATGTAACCTTTTCTACTGAATCATCTTTCCTTCTCTGAGAAACACTGAGAAAGTAGAAATTAATCTTACCTACAGCTTTAGACCTTGAATACATTTATGTTATAAAAGTATTACATGAAAATTTCTGAACAGTGACAAAATACCAGTTTATTAAGGTTAGTAATGTTATGAACTCAACATTATAAATGGTGTGTTTGACTGGGTACTATATTTGCAAGACACAAAGATGAAACCTTTGCCATTCAGTATCACAAGCTTCATCTCCCAAAGCCAAAATCAGGGGCTTTTCCAAATTGAAAGCATATATAGAACTTGCAAATGTCTCAACAGGTAAGACTGATTGTTGCCAAGTCTGATGACCTGAGTTTAATCCCTAGAATAACATAGTGGAAGGAAAAAAACCCTAAAACTTGTCCCTGGCTTACACACACACACACACGCACGCACACAGAGACAGAGGCAGAGACAGAGATGGAGACAGACACAGAGAGAAAGAGACAGAGACAGAGACAGAGAAAGAGTAGAATGAGAGAGAATATTATAGGAAAAGAGACAAAGTTTTATGTAGGAATCAATATACATATAAATTTAGAATATCCATATAAAATATGAACATATTAACTACACTAAAGCAAGGTAAAATGTTGAATACAGACTATTTAAAAGTAAAAAAGGAAGTTTGAAGTGTGTTAAGAGAATGCATGGTTATATCAGTCAGCTCAGCACGAGCTCCAAGTCACTCCCCTAATTGATGCAAAAGAAAACCTTCCTAAAAATTTCTCTAATTTTCATGTTATTTAAAGTTACATTTTAAATAAATCAATGATTCAAATTTTCATATTCTGTTTCATGGTTAATATCCCTGCCCCTTAATCCAGACATACATGAAGACCCACATACATAAAAACACAAACACATACATCAAGTTTTAAAAGGTTTTATTTTTATTTTTGATTACGTGTACATGTGGTAGTGGATGTGTTGTGCATGTGAGTGGAATATTCCTGGTGTCTATAAAGGACTGTTGAATATCCTAGACCTGGTGGTACCAGGGGTTGTAAGGCATCTTGCATGCTGTGAGTTGAACTCTAGACCTCTGCAAGGGACCTTCTGAACCATCTCTCCAGTCCTCTCAAATACAACTGTATAAAATATTAAGTCAACATAAATTTTGTAAATAATGTAATTTTCTAAAACTGCCTGTGCCAAGTCTAACTTGATCATGTGTAAGGGACAACATGACATGGTTCCTGCCCCTGAAACAGAGTCAGCAGGGTATAGGCCTCCACAAGTCTTGATGGTTGCTGTGGGTGAAAGGCTTGTTTGTATAATAGTGTACATATTTTCATGTTCTTCCTTTCTACAAGGTTAATAACTGCATGATAATCAGAGATAGCATGAGGCCAGAAGATGAGGTCACATCTATGTCGCAGCAAAATGGTAGAATTCTGTGACCTTCAGGACAGGACAGGGCAGGGTCCCACACAGCTATTTTATTGTTTGTGCTTATGCTTACTGTCTTTTTCTAAGAATCAAGAGGCTGGGGTCATGGGATGCTGATTCATACGATAATCCAAAAGGAACCTAGGGTGAAGACTGAATAGATATGTAAAATATCTAAAGACTGGGCTTTTGATCTGCAAAAGATGAACCATCCAGAGAGGTTTATAATTGACAAAAGTTGTGTCTTATAGATAGCTGTCTAAAGATCTCTAGAGAAAGTAGGACACAGAGCATTCTGGAAAGCTGTCTTGACCAGATCATAGGCCATCAACTTGGACCCATGATTTGACTTCAAGTCATTTGTTTTGCCAGTCCTAGACACCTCTTCTCTCAGAAACCCCTCTCCAAACCAAGGCTGATATTTGGCATATCTGAGAATGTTCAAGCTACATGAAAGATTTCTAATTGCAAATTCTAGAAAGCTCACTTCATTCTTAAGAGGACTGAAGTTATTGAAATGAAAGAAAAATCAAGCATTTATAACATTTATTTATAATTGATGTAAAATTTTCTCCTTTGGCAAGAATCATCAGAGCTTAGTCTACATCTCAAAATTTCCAACTGATTGCATCCATAACTTCAAAGGTGAAACAGAGTAATTTGTTTTGAATTAGTAAGGTGGGTATGTCTTTGAGTTAGTTGACAATTTGGAACACTTAAAGGAGGGAGAAAAGTGAACATTCCCTGTATTGATGATGGGTGAGGATTTAATATGGATTACTGCTAATTTATGTAGCCACTCTGAAAGTTTATTATTTTCCATAGTTTCCATAGTTCAGAAACTCACCAGAGAGCATAGTTAATGAAAGGCAGAACAAGGATCCAAGGCCAAGTGTGTTTAGAAAAGCTGAAGCTCATTCCCTTCTCATCAACAGACTGTCAAGATCAAAAGAGGGAAGAAGTCCACAAATAACTACATATCAAAGGAAGAGGACCGCAAGGGGACATCTCATAGGTAACTGAGATAGTGTTGTTTTGTGTGACAAAACTCATTAAACATGTGTAGAAACTTCTTCAATCATAGCTATGTGATCACAGTGATCAATTTTCCTTGTTGAAGTACAAGATCTCTCCTACATTTATCTGATTTCTAGTTTGGCACAGATCTCTTGAGATCTTTATTCTTTTACCTTAATTTCTCAACAAGTTTCCTAAGAGCAGCCATAACTTCTTTATTCCTCAAGCTGTAGATCACAGGGTTCAATGTGGGTGCCACAACAGCATAGAACAGAGCAACCATCTTCTCTTTGTCCTCAGATGAGGCAGAATGTGGCCCTATGTAGGTGAAGATTGTGGCCCCAAAGCACATACAAACTACAGTGAGGTGAGAGGCACAAGTCCCAAAGGCTTTGTGACGTCCCTGAGTAGAGCGAATATGTAGAATGGCAATGACTATACGAGTATAAGAGAATAGAACTAGGCAACAGGGAAGCATGATCACCAGAAATCCTGAGATGGCCACCATGACCTTGTTGAAAGAGATGTCTACACAGGCTAGCCGAAGTACTGCAAGGGTCTCACAAGCAAAGTGATTAATGACATTGTGACACAGAGGAAGACGGAAGGTGATTACTGTCTCCATCAGTGAATTCAAAAAACCAGCTACCAAGCAGGTGGCAGCCAGCCCCAGGCACAGTCCTTCATCCATTATGACAGAGTAGTGCAATGGATGGCATACTGCCACATAGCGGTCATAGGACATAGCTCCCAGAAGGAAGAACTCAGAACCACCCAAGGCCAGGGAGACACAGAGCTGGAGCACACAACTGTGGAAAGAAATGAGCTTTTGGGCTAAAACCAAGTGAGCCAACATTTGTGGGGCAATACTGTTCCCATAGCAAAGATCCACTATGGACAGAACACTGAGGAAGAAATACATAGGAGTATGAAGCCTGCTGTCCAGTCTGATGAGGAGAAGAATCAGAGAATTTCCCACAACAGTTATGATGTACATGACCAAGATCAGGACAAAGAGAAACACCTGAGTGTTCTGATCACTGGAGAGCCCCAAGAGGATAAACTCATTCACCCACGTTTGGTTAACAAATTCCTGGCCCATGAATTTCATGACTGGACAGGTAGTTTTCAAACCATGCTGCAAGCTGACACGTCTGAATTTCAAGATCATCCACACTGAAGATCACAGTAAGATGTAACACTGCTTCTGAAATTAAAAAAAAAGAAGTGAGATCTTCATGAATTAAATTATTAGGACATCATTCTTCTCCAAAACATCTCACCTTAAATGGCAAGAAAATTAAGTAATTTTAGATTCAAAATCTTATTTAGGGGATTGTGCCACTCTTTGTGGTAAAAAAGGTTTTGTGAACAATAAGTCTCTGATTTCTAGATGATGTCCAGTTTCAGTTAACTTTTTTGTTATTGGATTTCTCCTGCAGAGATCTCATACTAAGCTTTATTCAGCATCCACAGTAGAATACATCTTTAAAGCATGAAATATTTTGAAGGATCTTCATATATAGTCAATCGCTAAGCAATTTCAATCTTATTTTCTATAACTTTGGCGTGTGTGTGTGTGTGTGTGTGTGTGTGTGTGTGTGTGTGTGTGTGTAAAAGTGTTTCACAAGTTTATTTGGGGGCTATAATTTCAATTAATTATTAGGTCTTAACTACCATGTTGATAATAATGATAAAGATAGTTTTCCAGTGTCAAATAGAGGGCTTCTATATCACCCACATTATACCACTGGTCCATGTTTCCCACTGCAATTCAAAATGTCAATTTTAAGATTTGGTGTTCCATAATAGCAAGAAATAATCCCACATGCCTTCGAGGTGGATTTAATGAAGTGTACCATAATGTTATGTTCCTACTGAATAGTAATATTTTCCTAATGGTGACAAGTTGCATTTCCACTGGAGATTCATCCTTACAAGTAAAGAGAGAAGAGTACAAGATACAGCATTAACCACAGTCATAGTGATATTGCTTAGCAGCTGTGATAGCTCATGCTTGTAATATAAACACTTTGAAAGCTGAGGCAGAAAGATTTCCATGAATTACATGCCAGCCTGTGCTGTTTGATGAGTTCCTGGCATCCTGGGGTACAGTATGAGTATCCTGTCTAAACATACAACAAGGAAACAAACCAAATACAAAAAAAAGTAGTGTCTCTTGTTGGGTGGTTTGATTTAGTAGCTTATTTAGATTCTGTACAGCAAAAGAGAGAACAAGTAAAGTGTGAAATCAATTAGTAGAGCAGAATGGGCAAATCCCCTGCAAAGCATCCCCTATAAAGTGCCCATGACCAGAATGTCCTCCAGGAAACATCTACAACTCAAAAACAAAAGGAAACATTAAATAATCCAAGCTTGTAATCAAATGATGACTAGACCACCACACTTTTCTCAAGAGAGACAAATGGCCAACAGACTGTGAAAACCAGCACCGTGGCTAATAAAGTGCTACCCAAAATGACAACAAAGCATTACCTCACACCATTAGCAACTTGTGACTCCTCAAGGACATTTTTTTCCCGTTTGCTCAGTCACAGAAGGGACAAAGTAAGCCATTACTCCAGAATGAAGATTATATTCGATGACTTGAAGAGAGTTCTGTAACAGTGTACTAGGGTAACTTTCCCAACAGCCTCTACCAGGGTAATTATGAAAGGTAAATACAAACACTGGTGTCTCTGCTGATGGGCTCTCCTATGGGCTTTTGGAATGTTCATTAGATACCACATCATGTATATGTTGTTAGGGTACCTAAGATTAATGCACAGTATGCTGAAAATAGCAATGGTCACTCCTTTATAAATTTGCTTATACTTCCTCTTTACATTTAAACTTATTTTTATCCTACCACATTTTACACAAGGTAAAAAGGATAATTTATTCTAGAATCATACTAGCTACAGATTTTCTTCATATATGGGCTGTTGGTGTTTACAATGTTTTGTATGAAGATGTGAGTCTATTTCTGCCTCTCTAACACTACTGAGAGAGCCATAAATAGCTGAACAAACCATACTACAAAATATAGCTAACTTAGTAGAAAACTTATCCATTTTTCCTAGTTCATTACAAAAGGCTCCTTTCTCTTAGAGAATATGTGTCCTGAGGTTACTTTTTACATTTATTTGATGGTAAAGAGGGCTTTCCAAATAAATAATTATATCTAACCTTTCTGGGGACATTTGTTTATATCCTAAATATTTGAAATGAAAGATTCAAAATGTATTTATTTAGTGGAGGAACGTTTTCCCCCTTTCCCTTTTTGTTATCTTTTTCTCATGAGAGACTGGCTATAGATATCTGCAATTCTACCATTAAATTTTTTCTCACACTCACTTAAATAGAAATATGTGAGCATATATTGCTAACAACACAGAGTCAAAGTCATATTTATTTTTGGCTTACTGTTTTGCCATAAGGTTGAAACAAAAATTTAAAACACAAATAAAACATAATATATACCAGTATATGATAAATGACTTTAAAAATGTTTGTATTGTGACCTGTACTTTAAAGGAATAGCAATAATTTTTTCTATATTGTGTGTTAGACAAACTCTAATAAACCACCAGTTCTGTCTCCCAAGTCTTCATATGTAACTGGGGCAGCAATGCTCCCATGTTTATGTACACAGGACAGTGTGTGTGGAAACACACACACACACACACACACACACACACACACACACATGATTGGATCTGAGGGCCACTCCATGAGAGAGAACTCATGACTGGTACATTAAACCTGGTGGACGACCTATAACAAGGAAGTCATAGGCCCTAGGAGCCGTAGTAAGTTGATATGGCATCAAAGCACCTTCCAGGATCTGTGTTTCTATGAAAGACAAAAGCTACTCACTGTCTTAATTCGAGAAACCATTTTTGGTAGTGAATGGAAGTGAATTCAGATCCTTAGCCGCACAAGATGCTGAGACTAAAATCTCATTGAGGATTCAGCTCTAAAATGACATTTATGCTACCACTTTAAAACTTTGGAATGTTGCAAAAGATAACACAGAGAAAAAAAAGATGAAAGATAAGAAAAGGGCTACAAGTAAAACATTTTCTAAGTGAAACATGGGCATAGTAACCAAGCACTCGCAGTAGCTGCACCTAGTGATACTGGGCTCACAGTCAGCCCTATCTTTACTCAGCTATGGAGGCAGAGGAAGTTCAAGAGCCCTACTGCATGCAACAGAATTGCCTGCAACTAACAGAATCTGTGTGTTGAGAACAGCGCCCACTGGTAAGCTCTCAAACTTTAATGAATAATTTCAAACCCATGGTCACACAGAGAACCCTAATTAAACTGTGTGGGACACAAAATGAACCCAAAGTCATAATCATGGGGATCAGGTCTATCGGGGAAAGAGGACTGAAGGGTAGGAGGAAGGAAAAAATGGAGAAGAAGCAGTACTCAGAATGTTTTGTACACTTATATGAAATTGTCAAAGGTAAAAATCTATTAAGAAAAACTGCAAAAAGGAATAGTTAGTTACTCATTTATGTACACTGTTTAGGCTTCTACAACCTGGAATTAAAATTATTAAAATATAACAACAGCCAAACAAGTGATGTTTCTTTAACTATCTCAAAAATATTCTTGAAAGAAGAAAATTTGTGTTTAAAGCTATGTTGCCTTTGCTCAATGGTAAAATAATTGAAGTCTATTTCCCAGTGACTTACTACTGCTATAAGTAATTTTATGTTTGACCAAATTAAAAATGTTTTACATTTTGAAAATGAGTATGAAAAGCAAGGAAGACATGTAACTAAAATAGTAGAACTCACTGATAAGATACCTATGAGAGGAGTCATAAGCCTAACTTTTCTTCAAGAGAATCTTTTCATTTTTATTGGATTTTTTAATTTTACATTTCAAATGTTATCCTCTGTGCCGGTTTCCCGTCCATAAACTCCCTATCCCATACCCCCTCCACCTTCTTCTATGAGGCTGTTTCCCTACCCATCTACCCATCCCTTCCTACCTCCCCACCCTGACATTCCCCTGCACTGAGAGGGTCCAGCCTTGGCATTGGTGCCCAACAATGACATCCTCTACTACATAAGCAGCTGGAGCCAAGGGTCTGTCCATGTTTACACTTTGGACAGTGGCATTTATGAATGTCATTGTAAAGATAGTGACCAATTTGTTTATTGTTAAACTCTCATTTTATAAACCAGTACTTCTAATTGTTTTAGTTTTGTTATTTACTCTTGCCCACTAGATTTAGTCTTTCATATGAACATTTTCTAGAATCTAACATTGAAAATTCTGCTCAAAGTAGTAAGCATGGAAATCCAAGGTCTTCAGCTTTGGACAGTGGTAACTTCAGAGTCAATGTGCACATGGGATTCTTTTTCCAACCATCCTTAGAGAAAACCTACATGGCAGAGCCCATCAGGAGCTGGAAAGATGTCTCAGAGGTCAAAAGCACTCACTGTTCTTATAGGTGGCTGACTTTGGTTCCCACCACCCACATGCTAGCCCTGAATGACAGATAACTACAGCTCCAACAGAGTATCCCATACCCTCTCAGCTTCTGAGAGCACTGCACCATGTATGCATATCCTTTCAACCTCATCCTTTAGGACAGATTTGTAAAAGTCTAAACACAGATCAAGGCAGAAAGACTGAGCAAAACACACAGAGAGCACAAGCCAAAGGTCAGAGGGTGTGAGCAGATAATAAGTTACAGTCCTCTGACTCTGTGGGCATTGCTCCCACCGCCCTGTTCTGCGCTTGGCTAGTTGTTGCATTGTTATTCTGCTCCAGAGTAATTTTAGGGCAATATTTGGTTGTGTATAAGTCATCAATCTAGTAGAAAGAGTAGTTTTAAATAAAGAGAAAGACACGAAGCCTGTCACATTGACATTAAAACCATGAACCACGAAGGCTTTATCGTTTGTTTCAGAATACTTAGTGAGCATTGAGAAGAATCAAGTCATAATGGTAGCTAACCAGCACTTCTGTGTAGAAATACATATAGTTCTTATGTGTATGTGGACACGGGTGAATGTTGGTGTGTTTACATGTTTGGGGAAGCAAGAGTAGCTTCAATATTTGGTCCTCCAATGAAGCCCAGCTTGATTTTTCATTTTTTATTGAAACCTGGAGTTTGTCAATTACACTTGGCTGTCTGACCAGTGCACCACCTTGACAGCCGCTTGCTCCTGCTTCCCCAGCACCGGGAATACATGTGTGGAACATGAAACCCAGCTTAAAAATATGTGGGTTTTGGAACTAAAACTCATATCTTTATTCTTCAATGGCAGACCTTTAAGAACCAGTCTCCATAATTTTCATGTTACCATTGCAGTCTTTGTATCTTTCTCCTTACTTAAAACTACTCTTTATATTGGATTGATTACTTATGCAAAACCAGGTATTATTCTAAAATGACAGATCTGCTTTAACACATATGAAGTCAAGATTTTATAAAAACATTATCTCTCTCCCAGAGTTTGAGCATATGTTATCACAACAATCTTATGAAGTGAACTTACAAGTGAAAATACCCTTAAAACTGTAAGAATATTTTCAAACATGTGCCATCTAAGCCTCACTTTTTACATACAAGGGTGGATACTGTTCCTAGAGATGCATGGCATTCTGGCCAGCACTAGATGGGACAGTTGTAGGGAACAGTTTCAGAGATGGATGACTTTTAGGAGACTTAAACCCATCACAGTCTGGGATCCTGTAAATCATTAAATCATTTGCAAACTGTGGCTTCCTGACTTCAAGAACTAGAATCCAGCTTCCAAGGACTAAACTGACAGGACAACTATTGTGTGAACCCACCACACTTTGAGGATTGTATTAGAGAGGTATGGGCTTCAGTAACCTAGTTTTGTGAGTTATATTAATAAATGAGTGTTAAAGAAATAAAAATTTCTGACTCACCTTTGGAGAGCTCAGGAGGCCACCCTGTGCCTTTGAAGGATGGCAAAGCTGAGAATGTTTGGAGTTTGAAGACAGTGACTTTGGAATAGGTAACTTTCTCAAACTTTACAAAGAAAATCTCTAGGGGCCAATTATGCTTTGTTTATTAGACACCTCTTTCTTTCTCTCCCCACATATCTGGCTACTTCTGCACCAGAACACCCTAAGCATTTTAACTTTGCAAATGGAAGTTTGCTATCCTTGTCCCCGGAGCATGGCAACAAACTTGCCAAAATTTAATTTCTCAAGAGACCAACTTCTGTTCTTGCAGGTTTTCACTTTGGGTGGTTCATACGTTATCCCAACTGATGAGGATGCAAATGTGAGTAAACTTCTACTTCTCATTCCAATTCAACCATCTCCACTTTCCTTTGTCCAGCAGGTCCAGTCCAGGGAACTAGATGTTTTCTGTGCATAACCTGATGGTGTGCAAACATCCCATGGATTATCTTTTTCTTAGCCCTATATGCATATTGTTGGTCCATATCTGGGGGTTCTACCACCCCATCTATCAGCTTCCTAAGGAAGCTTGCCTGTCCTTTGGGGAAGGCAGACCATTTTATAGTTCAAATATTAGAAAGTTTAATTCACTAATTTTTAAATAAAAGTGCAGTAAGATGTCACATACTCTAGTGAATATGATAAACCCCATGTACAATACAATCCACAGAACTAAGAAGTTTTTTGTTCGTCTTCTTCCTTTGAAGAGTGGAGGCTTCTACATATGAGTACTGTTGTTCTCATTCTCTGCTCTGCAAACTAGGACTGTACTAGGAAGTCTGGCATCTGGTTTCTTCTCCTTGAAAGTAAGAACAAGGATATTCACTCTTGGAAAATTTTCAAGAATCATGCTGTAAAGACAAGATGTAATCTGAACAGAGAGAGCATCACACTAGTGCTGGACGTGGAGAAAGACACAGCAGAGCCTGTCAGTCAGCCTAGGGTCATGAAAAGAGACGGAAGGATGGGAACCAAAGAGAAAGAAAAGGGATGTGGGGGTGGGTTAAAAAAAGGTCTTTCTACTTCCAAAGTACCCTTGACATCTCTCCTAAAGTACTTTCAGCTTATTTATAATTCTCTTTACTATACGAGTTTATCATCTCATATCTTATTCTTTTTAAATTTATTTTTCTTGGATAATTTATGTACTTACATTTCAAATGTTGTCCCCTTTCCCCCTTCTCCCATACCCCCTCCCTCTCAGATGCTCCCATTGCCACCCACTCACTCCAACTTCAATGCCTGGCATTGACCTACACTGGGGAAATGAACCTTCATAGGACCAAGGGCTTTTCCTTCTATTGAGGTTGGACAATGCCATACTCTGCTAGATATGTGGATGGAGTCAACTCTTATTCTTTTACCAACATTTAGTGGTTGCAAAAGGAAATACTTCAGTCACACTGGAGGCCATCAGATGACAAAAGAGGCCCTATGAAATTACAAAGTTTCTATAAAGAAAAGCAAGCCATTAACCACGTAAAGTGAGAGTTTATAAAGTGGAATTAAAAATAATTAATTGCTATATATTGTATGTAAGATTAATAATGAGACTATACAAAGAATAAAAATATTAAGCAAGAAATCAAAAAATATAATCAATAAATGGGCTAATATAATTAAAATAGTCCTCACAAGAATAGGTCCCCTGTTGAAGGAATCAGAGAAAGAACTGGAAGAGCTTGAAGGTGCTCGAGACCCCAAAAGTACAACAATGTCAAGCAACCAGAGCTTCCAGGGACTAAGCCACTACCTAAAGACTATACATGGACTGACCCTGGACTCTGTCCCCATAGGTAGCAATGAATATCCTAGTAAGAGCACCAGTGGAAGGGGAAGCCCTGGGTCCTGCTAAGACTGAACCCCCAGTGAACTAGACTATGCGGGGAGGGTGGCAATGGGGGGAGGTTTGGGAGGGGAACACCCACAAGGAAGGGGAGGGGGGAGGGTGATGTCTGTCCGGAAACCGGGAAAGGGAATAACACTTGAAATGTATATAAGAAATACTCAAGATAATAAAAAAAAAAACTCTAAAAAAAAAAAATAGTCCTCACAAAAATGAGATACCAATAGCCAAGAATATACAAAAACTAGTCAACTTAACTATCCATGAGAAAAATCAGACCAAAACTATTTTGATACCCTATTTTGATAAATCACCCTAGTTATAGTAACAGTCATTAAAATATATATAGCAAATATTGGCTAGGATGTAGACAGAGAAGGAATTTTAACATGGTGATAAAATGAATGTGTAATAAGGCAGATGCTATGAAACTGGAGGTTTCTCAAAAAATTAGCAAGAGATATCCTAATGACATAGATACCTGACTCCTGGGTATTTTCCTAAGAGAATTCAAATCAACATATCACAGAGAATCTTGGACATCCATGTTTATTGCAGTACCATACATGACCACTAAGCTATGGACTTAACCTAGGTGTTCATCAACAGAAACACGGACAAGCAGAGTGTGATATGTATGCTGAATGTAATTTTTCACCTATTAAACATTCCAACCATTTGGAAGAAGTGGATACAACAGGAGAGTACTATATTAGTAAAATGACCTTGAAGGTCAGTATTAAAAAGCAAATGTATGTTTTTGATCATGTGTGGTTCCTAGAGTTCATACAAATACACAATATCATGGATGTACATAGTTATGTAGATATGAAAGTAAAACTGCCTAAAGGATAAGAGGTACAAAAGGAGAATAAGAATCAGGGAGAGATGAAGAGGAATATATATATATATATATGTATACACACACACACATATATATATATATATATTTCATGAACAAAAACTGTTCATGATCCATGTTTAATAGTGATAATTGAAGTTTCAAGAGAAAAGGCCATACCTGTGTTAGTAATACTATAAGGATGAATGGCTGATTAGAAGTGTGGCAGATGGGAAGGCAGGGTTAACAAGGGAATATGGAATGGGTTAACTTACACTAAAGGATTTTTTAAAGATTTTTATGAAAAACTACTACTAGAGAATCTTCCTAAAATATACAAATATACATATAAAAATGAAGCTTAATGGAGTTACTCTATATAGAGAGACAATATTCTAACCATACACCTCATACTAGCAAACAAAATGCTCAGTAGAATAGGTAGCCTCATAGGCAAATGGATAGAACTGGAAAATATCATCCTGAGTGAGGTAACCTGATCACAGGAAAACACACATGGTATGCACTTATTGATAAGTTGATATTAGCCCAAATGCTCAAATTACCCTAGATGCACAGAGCACATGAAACTCAAGAAGGATGACGAAAATGCGAATGCTTCACTCCTTTAAAAGGGTAACAAGAATATCCTTGGGAGGGAATAGGGAGGCAAAATTTAGAACAGAGGCAGAAGGAACGCCCATTCAAAGCCTGCCCCACATGTGGCCCATATATATACACAGCTACCAAACTAGATAAGATGGATGAAGCAAAGAAGTACAGGCTGACAGGAACCAGATGTAGATCTCTTCTGAGAGACACAGCCAGAATACGGCAAATATATAGGCCAATGCCAGCAGCAAACCACGGAACTGAGAACGGGACCCCCGTTGCAGGAACCAGAGAAAGGACTGGAAGAGCTTGAAGGGGCTTGAGACCCCATATGAACAACAATGCCAAACAACCAGAGCTTTCAGGGACTAAGCCACTACCCATGGACTGACCCTGGACTCTGACCTCATAGGTAGCAATGAATAGCCTAGTAAGAGCACCAGTGGAAGGGGAAGCCCTTGGTCCTGCCAAGACTGAACCCCAGTGAACATGATTGTTGGGGGGAAGGCAGTAATGGGGGGAGGATGGGGAGGGGAGCACCCATATAGAAAGGGAGTGGGAGGGGCTAAGGGGATGTTGGCCTGGAAACCGGGAAAGGGAATAACAATCGAAATGTAAATAAGAAATACCCAATTTAATAAAGATGAAAAAAGGGGTTGGGGATTTAGCTCAGTGATAGAGCACTTGCCTAGCAAGTGCAAGGCCCTGGGTTTGGTCCTCAGCTCCGAAAAAAAAAAGTGAGAAAAAGAAAGAAAGAAAGAAAGAAAGAAAGAAAGAAAGAAAGAAAGAAAGAAAGAAAGAAAGAATAAAGATAAAAAAGAATAGCTAGCCTCATTGTTGTTGTGTGATGGAGTCACATAGAACCTACGTACCATAGACCATTGCATTTCTCTTGACTATCCTTCAGAATTTGATAGTAAGATTCTGTTGCTAAATATTCATCATAATTGAGTCATAGAACATGAAGAAATCAAGTTAGTATGCTTGTGGAAAATTTTATCTCTATTGGCTACCTGTCATAGTGCTGGAATGTGCTATAACTGCTTCTAGGGGAGAAAATTAATTCTGTCTCTCACTTATCTGTGAACCCTACCAGTTACAATAATCACAGGCCTGCTAAAACAGACACATTGGCACAACAATAGCATAGACATAGTATGAGTAACCAACCATTTCCCTGATTGTATCTAAAGCCCATTCCGTGAGATGCAACCCATACCTGACACTGTTAAAAAAACAAAACAAAAAGAAATGGGCAGTATTCCATTGTGCAAATTTGCCACATTTTTTGTATCCATTCTTCTGTTGAGGAACATCTGGGTTGTTTCTAGAGGACTGAAGCAGTCTAAGAGGATTGCAACCCAATAGGAAGGAAAACACCCAAACACCCAAAAACCCCCGTGACTAAACCACCAAATATACATGGAGGTTCCATAGCTCCAGCTACATATGTAGAAGAGGACTGCCTTATCTGCCATCAAGGGGAAGGGAGGGTCTTGTCCTGTGGAGGCTTGATGCCCCAGTGTAGGGGGACGATAGAGTAGGGACGCAGGTGTAGGTGAGTCAGTGGAGAAGCACCCTCATAGAGGGAAAGGTTATAGGGCATGGGTTGGGAGTGGTTTGCACAGGGGAAACCCAGAAGGGAGACACCATTTGAAATGTAAACTAATAAAATGATTTACAGAAAAATTTAAAATTTATAGCTTTTTAAAATGTGTACAGGGACTAATAAGATCAACCAGAGAACAATGGTTCTTGCCACTCAAGACTAACAACTGGAGCTTGATCCTGGAACCCACACAAAACAGATGCAGTAGTTTTGCACCTATAACACACCCTTCTACACAGAGGTGGAAGACACACAGAGGATCGCTTGGAATCTCATGGACCAGAAAGCCTGAAATATTGAGAGTGATGGATAGAGAACCTGTTGAAATGAGGCGAATGAAGAGAATCAGCTCCACAAAGTTGTTCTCTAGCCTCCACATGCGTGCCCATATGCATACACACACACACACACACACACACACACACACACACATTCTCACATACATACATATATACATCATTTCCTTAAATTTAAATAAACATTTGTGGAAATATGACTTTTATAATATTAATTTTTCTTTATCCAAAACAAATACTTCTCATTTTGATTTTATAGTATTTGATGTTTTTCTTGAAATTAGTTTTCTCACTACAGTTTCACACCTGTGTCATTAGAATTGTTTCTTGGTTCATGTTATTGTTGTAAATAAGAATTCTTTATTAGTATTTCCGTTCATTGCTGGTAGAATATGAAAACACTATTGATTTTATTATTCCAGGACACCATTTTCATTATTAACGTTCTTTGTCGATATCTTATTTAATTTAAAATATGTAGGCATGGAAGTAATGCTCTATGTCATACACTACTTTCAGAGTATAAAAGTAATGTACCCTTTGTTGACTAATAGTGAAAAATACAATAACCTCATGATTTTGGAAATATAAAAGTTCAAAACAAAAGGCTGGAAAATGGTTCAGAATATTAGAGCACTTGCTGCTTTTATAGAAGTCTCAGGTTCAGTTTGCAGCTATCCCATGGCTGCTCAACACTGCCTCTATCCAAAGTTACAGGGGATGCATTGCCCTTTTCTGGTCCGTGTGGTCATCAAGCATGCACACGGTACACAGACATTTATGTAGGCATTCATACTTACACATAAATAAGTAACTATGTTTTGAGTTTTGAATATTTATATTTTAATAATATGATTCATGAGCACTAAATATACATAACTTCCCTTTCTTCTCACCCTCTACTTTATCCCATGCCCAACCTTTTCAAATTCATGATCTCTTCTTAAAGTACTATTATTGCAAGTATGAACATAGATATATGTGTGTATATAATGTGTGTGTGTGAGTGAGTGTATATGATCTGCTGATTCCATTTAGTTTTTATGGTATGTACTGGACAACCTACACATGACTTTGTCTGTTGAGGATCCTGACCCTCCCTCTCTCAGCAGGCATTGACCACATGTAGCTCTTTGTCTGGGGAAGAAATGGGAAACAACCATTGATGTTGTTGGTCAGGGGGAAGAAAGAGACTCCAAAATTATAAAGGCTATTGCTATTGCATTTGGCTGCCTCCAGAACCTGAAGAAAAGAGTCTATTGTTGAAGGCACCACATACTCCAGACACAGGATCTGAATCTGACTCACATGTCTCCTCCCTGAGGACCGGCTCTCCTAATGATAGGATTGGAGGTGCTATTCAAACTTCCAAGGAAGAGGAGCAACTGGAAATAATTTTTTAAGTTTTAAATATGCCCAGTATTGTATATGTGTATGCTGAATCAAGGGTATAGACATAACTAGCATAATCCAGGTTCGAGCAACTTGAAAACTATGTTTGTGCTCCAAACAAATTTCATATAAGAACTTAAGTACATAATGTCATAGTTTTAGTTAATTGAGTGATATCACTAAGAATGAGAGCTGGGACATTAGAAAATCTATGGGTTAGTCTAAATAGTTATAGTATTTGACTAGAAACTGTGTATAAATTATAAAATATAAAGCTAAGTGTAGGAAAACTAACATGCAGAATTATATATGTGTGTGTGTATGTGTCCAGACACAACTACTATAATAGACATATTATAATAATTCTCCATGGCAAGAGAGAAATGAAAATAAACATTTTGTTAATTCCTAAAAACTAACAAAGGGTTTGTACAAAAGAAAATGTCTCTAGAACTGAGGCGTCTTGACTATTTTATGCACCTGAGACTTATTTTTATTAAGGTGTTGATAATTGTTTACAATGTATTTTAATCATATCCACCCTCCCCTAACTCTTCCCAAATCAAGCACCTCTCTACCTTTTTATCACTGAATTAGCTAACCTAGCTTTGTGCTGTCTTTTTTAATCATACTCATCAAGTCCAATTTGTGTTGCCCATTTATTCTCGGATATGTGGTCTTCCACTGGAGCGTGTTTTACTTACCAGAGGCTGGACTGATTCCCTCTCCCCCAGCCTAGCCCAATTTCTATTAACTCCCTTATTAAGGGAGGGACTTCATGCTAACATTCTCCCTAAGACTTTAATAAGCAACTTACTTTGCAATACTCCAAAACTGAACAAGATTTCCCTTCATATATGTTCAGAAAATACAACTAGTGAAAAGGTATTAAATGATGAATTATGTAACCAGCAGGAAGTCAATATCATTTCTAATGTTCAGGAAACACATGCAGTAAAATCTACATACCCTTTTGTTCAAGATGCTTACACTCTACTTGATGAATAGAGACAGAATTTAGACCAACTATGAAGGTTTTCAGTTCTTTCTTATTTTGCTTTTGACTTATCAGTGCATGGTTAAAAATATAACTGGTTGCAAAAAATATAACCCATCTTAACAGAACATTTAAGAAGAAAGTCATGTGCATGAATTCCTATTTATTTAAAATGTTGGTGGGGTTTTTTGTACTGTTAACAGAAGAAACTATTCTCATCTATTTGTTTTCCTTAAGTTTCTCCAAAGTTCTTTTCAAAGCCCCAATCACATCATTGTTTCTCAAGCTGTAGATGAGGGGATTGAGCATTGGCGTCACAACAGCATAGAAGAGAGCAACCATCTTCTCTTGTCCTGCTGAGGATCTGCCCACAGGCCTCATGTATGTAAAGATGGCTGTTCCAAAGCACATAGAAACCACTGTGAGGTGGGAGGCACAAGTCCCAAAGGCTTTTCGTCGTCCCTGGGAAGAGCGAATACGCAGAATGGCAGCAACAATATGAGCATAGGAAAATAGCACCAGAATACAAGGAAGCATGATCACCAGAAATCCTGAGATGGCTACCATGACCTTGTTGAGGGAGATGTCCACACAACTCAGCCTCAGTACAGCCAGCATCTCACAGGCGAAGTGATTGATGACCGTACGACAGAAAGGTAATTGAAAGATCATGAGTGTCTGCATTAGTGAATTTGAGAGACCAGCAGTCAGACAGGCTGAAGCCAACTTTAGGCACAGCCCTCCATGCATAATGACCATGTAGTGCAGAGGGTGGCACACTGCCACGTAGCGGTCATAAGCCATGGCACCTAGCAAGAAGAACTCTGTGCTACCCATTGCTAGGGAGATATACAGCTGCAGCACACAACTATGAAATGGGATGGACTTCCTGGCTGACAGGAAATGGACGAGCATCTGGGGGACAGTGCTGTTGGTGTAACAGATGTCCACAAATGACAGGATGCTGAGGAAGAAGTACATGGGTGTATGGAGCTTGCTGTCCAGCTTGATGAGGATGATGATGAGTAGGTTCCCCAGGACAGTCAGCAAGTACATGGCCAGGAACAGTACAAACAAGGAGACCTGAGTCCCCCAGTCAGTTGACAACCCCAGCAACAAGAATTCACTCACCCATGTCTGGTTTTTCTTGCCCATTAGCTTCCTGAGGACCAAGACCAAGTTATATATTAATAAATAAAATAATGACCAGCACCAAAACTTGGGAGTCTCCCTTTATTGAAGAATTTACTAAAATTCTTGGATAGCTCAATTAAAAAGTGTGACCATTAAGCTTCACTCTCTTCTTTAGATCTAATTTTTAGCTATAAAGTTTTGATTTTGTTGAATACCTATTTCCTCCTTATTACTATCCAAGAACCCACAGCGAGACAACGTAACTGTTATGAACACTCTTCTATTAATTTACCTTTTTATCACTGAATTCTCCAGCTATAAAAATATGATGTTCAATTTTTCTTTGTCTACTCAGGGACTTTGAGTTTCAATTTAGAAAACAGAAAGTACAAATAGATTTTTGCATTGCGAGGAAATGTCAAAAGACTACATTGCAGAGTCAGTAAAGTTTTAAAAGTAAAACTTATGTGACCATGTTTCATCTTAAAAATCTTCCCATGATTGTCTCTGCGACTCAGCATACAGGAAGGAACTGATCCCCAGTGTTACAATCTTCTTCCTAAAGAATAGCAAAGAAGGGGCTAATAGTAGGGTATATCTGTGAAAACACAAGTCAAGTTCAGAGATGCATTCGCTAGATTCTCTGAGTGTAATAACCAATACCTACTACAGATATCATCTACAACCATGAGACCACAAAAATCTGTCAATGATTCTCCCTGACTGAGTTTGTTTTCTCACTAACAGGCAGGGTTCAGAGGCTAACCAGGAAGACATGGGCAACCACTCACTTGAATTAGCTTATTGATATAACTTTGATTGTATCTGCTTCTTAACCTTCCTCTCTTCTTTCCCTCTCTCTTCACCCCTTCTTTGTTCTCTTTCTCTTCATCTCACTGATAGTTATGTATAAGTATCACACAGTAATTGTTAGTCAGAATTTACCTACAGGTACAAGGTTCCTATGCCAAAGCCCATGAACCTTTTGTCTGCTCCCCAAGTTAAATTTCCCAAACTTACTTATCTGCAGTTCACCACATTCACTGTCATGAGTACTTGGCACATGGTATGGTTCTTATATTTTGTGGAGCTCTTAGGAACCTTGTATTTACACTTCATTAAACACACAAGTGGTTTCCAAAAGTCTCGTGAACTGAGCAAAACCTTTTTGATTTCTCATTTTACTCAACCTTTTCAGAAGGAAATGTGAAACACATACACACTTGTCTCCAGATAGGTTATCTGCTTGCCTAAGTTAGTCCCACCTCCACTTCCTTATGCCCACATCTGTACTGATATGCTCTGCCACTACAACGATGAAACAAAAGAATCCCACTCTTCAGACGAAGTAGCCTCTAGAGAGAATCCCTGTAGAACATTGATGTCTCAAACTTGTGCCGGCGTCCTTCACCACAAGTCCTCAGGCACTGTTACAGTCAGTCATATTATCCTCCCTCTGTTCTTGGCTAAGGACTTGTTAGGATGAATGAAACCCCACCTTTCCTTCTTCCCAAGCTATTCCTCTTTTTTCCAAATAAAGCAGAACAGACATGAACCTGAGCTTCCTTTTGGCAGATCCCAACACATTCCAGGATGGCAGAGTCTAATTTCCTGTGTGAGTGATCAACGTTGTATGCCTGGTGGTCTCAGACATAGTTGAAAGGACTTGTTGCTCAGTTTGGGTACACAAAATGTGTTTTCTTCCTAGAGTAGGACATTGGAACTTGACCTGTGGCTCTTTAATAACCAGTTTCAGTCCACCTGTCAGAGGCTTTCAGCAAGCAAAGAGAGGCTGTGCGGTATGGAGGCCCTGGCTTCAGCTATGTAGTACAGAGACCCTGGCTTCGGGCTGCTGGTCCCACCTACACTCACTCATCTCTGAGAAGGAGTCTGGCACTGTCCAGGTGCAGAGGAGGCTGTCGGGGATGTGGGATTTGGAAGAAGGGAACTATCCTCCTTAGAGATAAAAATCTCTATAGGCCAATTATGCTATGCTTGTCAGGCTTCTGTAACTTTTGTTCCTTATATTACTCTGTCTTAAAAAAGAACAAAAAAACAAAAAACAAGCAACTCAACTTTGCCCCTCTACCTGGGAATTTCTTTAAAGCCATTCCGGTCATTGAATTCTCATCTACATTTGAGACTTTCAAATGGCAATTAGACTTCACTAAACTGGAACATGAGAAGAGAATCTAAAGTACCATTTCCCCTTAGAGGCATCCCTCTGATTTTGTTAAAGGTGCACTTTAAGGACTTTGTTTCTTGCCCATCCTTTAAATAATGAGTTAACATCCTTACAACTAGAATGTTTAACCCAGTATGTTTAGTCATGCAAGACACATTCAGGCAATGTGTCCTGTACCATGACAATTCAGTTCTGTAGGACATACTTCCCAATATTTTCTTCATAACCAAGGGAAACATTCTGAGAAACCTTTAACCCTTTGGAGCCACTATTTAAAGTCTCCTTTTTAAACAGATACTATGGAGTTATTGTCCTTTTATAAACCTAGAAGTCTACTTTTGTGTTCTACAAATACTCCAGAAATTTACTACTCACTACAAAATCAATGCTGAAATAAAGACAGACACACAGAAGCACACACAGAAGAGAGAGAGAGAGAGAGAGAGAGAGAGAGAGAGAGAGAGAGAGAGAGAGAAATATTTTCTCATGAATCTCCCCCATTTTAATCATATAGTGTCTGCATTGGGTACTAGGGAGGTGGCCCAGTAGCCCAGTGGTTAAAAGCACTGACTTCTCTTTCAGAAAATCTGAGTTTAATTTCCAGCAGACACATGGCAGCTGACAGCTATGTATACAACTTCAGTCCCAGGGTTCTTGATTCTCTCTTATGACCTCCATAGGCATTGTATGCACATGGTACATATGAGTAGGTACAAACAAGCAAATACCCATAATTATAAAAATAATTCTTTAAAATAAAACAAAACAAACCTTAAATAAAAAAGAATTAAAATAGACGTGGCTGCTGTGTCACTTATGCATCAGTAGGTGGCAGAGAGGAGAGGAATATGTCTATGTTCAATGTTCTAACCTGTGAACATCTAAATAATTAGTATCCTAACATTCCTTGAAAACAGCAAGCCTGAGACAACCATCAGTTCTACACCAGGGGGCTTGGACAGGGAGCTAGCCTGGTGCTGAGCAGGCCCTGGTGGCTCCCAGGACTAGGAACAAGCCTGAAACTAGAAGAGCCCAGCCAGGTACTAAAGGCCCCAGGTGAACCCAAGACAGGTGACTCGAAAATGAGGCCACTTGGGAGGATGAAGTGAAAACCAAATTCTAGATAAACACCAGACTAGTGCCATGGAGTCTGGACAGGGAGCTAGCCTGAGACAACCATCAGTCAGGTGCTGTGCAGGCCTGGAAGGGAAGACCACGCCCACTACCTGGCAACATAATGAACAAGCTGGACATAGTACTCCTGAGACCGCTTCTGAGATTAACCTGACCCCAGCTCAAAGACTCCAGCTGCTCTAGAAGGAGCAAGAAAATGGTAAAGAAATGAAAGAGAAACAGAAATAGAACAGAAGAATGTGGGCACAATGATGAGAGGCAGAAATGGAGACTCAGGGGTAATGAGGAACAGCCTGATTTGAGGAGACAGGTAATTGTCCAGGGACATGTTGAAGTCTGGGGTCTGTGCAAAACTGGCCCCACCCTCACCTGGGCATTGGATCCCCTATGGGCATAAAAGCAGGGGAGTTGATCCTTCCCTTAGACAGCGGCAGTACTGGAGAGAGTGGCCCACACACTGCTGGAGTTCTAGGAGTGTCAGCCCCAAGGATATGGGGGGGGGAGACCTTGCCCTATCACACATCTCCAGTGCAAGGGCATGGACAAAGGATAAGTGCCCTCCTCCTTCTACCCAGTCCCCACTCACCACCTAAAGCAGGCAGAAGACCTGGCCCTGGGATCATGACAGCAGGAGAACTATCCCTGCCCAACTCCAGCAGCTGCTCTCAGGAGAGCAGGTCTTGCACCTCACTTTGGCAGAACAGTAGAGCTGAGCGTGACGAGAGGCATAGGTGAGCTTCTGAGGGTGGGAACACACACCTGGCCCCTACATTTGTCTGCCATCAAGTTACACAGTAAAGGGAGAGATGACCCTGAGGTCATCAGAGAAGGAGAGCTGACCCTGCTGCTCACCTCCTGCAACACGAGGAAGAGCAAGCCCTGCACCTCTCACCTCAGTAGCATAGTAGAACTGGCTCTGGATGTGGAGGTTGTGGGGGAGCCTACAGGTGTGAGTGTGGAAAAGCTGGCCCTGCCTATTGTCTGCTATGCAGCAACATCTGTGAGGGAGAAACCTTCTCCCCTCCCCTTTGCCCTCACCATTTGCAGTGGGAAGGAGAGTTGGCCCAGATTATAGTCATAATAGCCGGAGAGCTGGCCCTGCCCCTCACCAGCTGCAGCACTCAGGAGAGCAGGCCCTGCACCTCATGTGGGCAGCACAAAGAGCTGACTCTGATGGTACGGACTCAGATAAACTGGCACTGAGAGTATAAGCGTGGAAGAGTTGTCCCCACAACTTGTCTCCTGTACATTTACATGGGTGAGAGACAGATGCCACCACCCCACACATCTGCTCACCCCTTGTCACCAATGGTGGCAGGCTAGCTGGCCCTAAGGTCATAAAAGCAGGAGAGAAGTCCCTGGCTCTCACCTGCTACAGTAGTCGAATGCAAGCCCTGCACCTCCCATCAGCACTGTAGAGTAGGGCATGGATGTGGGAGCTGCAGGTGAGCCAGCCCTGAGGGCATGAGTGTGAGAGAGGTGTGCCTGCCTATTGTTTGCTGGACAGCAGCCTGGGCCAGGGAGAGACACCCTCCTCCCCTCCCTCATCCCTCATCATGCTATCTAGTGTAGTCATGAGAGCTGGCCGTGTCCCTCTCTGGCTGCAACACTCAGCAGAATGGGTCCTTCACCTCACCTGGGCAAAAGGGTAAAGTTGACCCTGGTAGTGGAGGCATCCGCTGAGCTGGGCTGAAGGCATGAGAACAGGAAATTCTATGGTGTGACCAACTCAAATACCTCTTAGGCCCATGTTTAGGGCTTTGAACTGCCTCACCCCAACATCCACTCCATTGATAATTTGCTAGAGTACATAAAAAGGGCCAGTCTTACAGACCCAAAACGATAATATCTCCAAGAATTAGGCCAAGAACAGGATATCTGAGAAGAGTCCCAGTGAAGTTCCAGTATCAATAGAGTAGCCGAAGCCAGAGGCCTCATACCAGATCAATGAGTCACTGCAATGGACAAAACAAAGAAGTAAAACAATCAAAGAAGTGTGGACTAAAGGGCATACTATCGGACATGCTTTGACACACTACAGCTTCCACAATAAGATTTTCTTTTTATTCTGTTGATGGGAAAGTCACAAGGCTGGAGGAAGGATATGAGGGGAGAGGGACATGAATGGGATTGGGGTGCATGGTGTGAAATTCACAAAGAACCTGTAAACTGTTTAAAAAAAGAATTGCTACATTGCCTCTTAAGTGCATGTCTAACCTAGGCTACTTGTGCAATTTTTCCAAAACATAATTTTGCTAATGAAATCTACAATAACTATGAATAAGGATTTCTTTCACCTCGAGCTTTCTCTGGTATTGTCATTGTCAATCTTTTACATTTTAGTTACTCTGATGGAGCCACAGTATGGTGAGATTGTGAAATGTCATGTATTTCTCACACACAAATGACTACATATTTTCTAGTACTTATTTGCTGTTTAGGGATCCCACTCTCTATGTTTGATATTTCACACATTTTATATTGGTTTCTCTCTCTCTTTTTTAAATGAATTTATTTACTTATATAGCTCAACAAGTGTTGTTGCTTTGCATAGAAAAACATTTTTTCCTACACTCTGACTTTCTTTGCAAATCCTATGTGTGTCTTTGATCAGTTGGTCACTTAACTTTTGTACAGTTCTGTACATTGCTCTTTCCATGAAGCAACTGTTTTCTTCATCCTCACTTAGATATCTTTATCTACCTCCAGTCATGAAGTTGACCTTCAATGTGACCCTTTTGGAGTTTGACTGTTTTACAGTTCATAATTAGATAACTGATCTATATCTATTTTTGAAAGTTTGATTTATTTTTGTCAGTGTGGATAACAATTTGACCTAATACTCATCATTGAAATTGAATATACAGAGTTTGTATCTCAATTATTTCCCCTAATGTATTTGGTTATTTATTGCTGTAGGAAAACAATGTTGCCTTTATTACTGTAGCTTAAAATAAATCTTCCTTTCTCACAGCATTAATCCTCCAACCTGCGATTACATGTTTTCAGATTTTTTATTTTACTTTGAATTTAATTTTAAAATGGGATAAGAAATTAAAAGAAAATTTCCCAAAGATTTAAATTGATCTTCATTGAATTAAAAAATAAATTTAAGTATATTAAGATTTAGATGAAAAATATCCCCCCAAATTCATGTGTGAAAATTTGCTTTGTCTCTAGCTAGTGACAGGACTACTAAGAAATGAATGTGTCAAAGTATACTAACCTGTTAGTAGTAAACCTAGTTGGAGACAAATGGAGACTGGAGACTCCTCCCTTTCCCTCCCCTCCCCTCCCCTCTCTCCTCTCCTCTCCTTTCTCCTCCCTTCCCTTCTCCTCTCTCCTTTTCTCCCCTCCCCTTCTCCTCTCTCCTTTTCTCCCCTCCCCTCCCCTCCCCTCCCCTCCTCTCCTCTCCCCTCCTCTCCTCTCCTCTTCTCCTCTTCCCTCCTCTCTTCTCCACTCTTCCAATCCTCTCCCTCCTCTCCTCTCCTCTCCTCTCCTCTCCTCTCCTCTCCTCTCCTCTTCTCTTCTCTTCTCTTCTCCCTGTCTTCATTTATCCCTTTATCTAGTTGAGAATGCTCCCCAACTAGACACATTCTTCTCTTTGTTTAATATCTGTCAGTATTTAGTTTTGTATATGGATGCACTGTAGTTTATAAGATTTTTAAAATATATCTCAAACTTTTTAAATTTTGCTTTAAATTATACCTTACAATATATAGGCTATATTTGATCTTTGTATATTAAATAAGTGCACAGAAAATATTTTTATGATGCCTGCTTTCATTTCCTCCTTATATATTTAGTAAAAGTCATGAAAGAATTTACCTGGTCTGAAGTGGTCTATGAGGAAAAATTCTTACATACTGTTTGAGTTTGTTTCCTATTGCTGTGGTACATCCACAACCAAAAGCAACTTGTGGACAGGATTTATCTTAGTTCACAGCTTTTACTCTATCATCCACAAGAGTCAGAAAATCAGTTCAAGGAGTTGTCTATAGACCAAAATGATTGCGGCATTTTCTCAAATGAGATTTTCTCTTCCAAGATATTCCTAGTATGTCTACACACACACACACACACACACACACACACACACACACACACACACACACACATATGCAGGAACACAAACAGGAACACATGCAGGCACACACACACATGCATGCACGCATGCACATGCACCACTTAAATGCCCTAACATAAAAAATTCTTTCATTTCTTTCTCTTTCCATTTTAATAAATGTCTTAGGGTTTTATTGTGTGTCTCTCTGAAAAGATACCATGACCACAGAAATTCTTATAAATAATATTTAGTTGGGTCTGGTTTACAGTTTTAGATGTTTAATCATTAACGGCACCATGCAGGCAGACATGATGCTTCAAATCCTCATCTATAGGCAGCAAAGGAGACTGTGTATGCCGCTGGGCATAGCTTGAGCATATAAGACCTCAAAGCCCACCTCCACAATGACGCACTTCCTCTAAGAAGGCCACACCTCTTCACAGTGCTACTTCTTATGGCCAAACATTGAAACACACGAATCTATGGGGGGGGGGTCAGACCTATACAAACCACCACAATAAATCAATTTTTTTCTGAAAAAGTTGTCTACTTCTAGAACCATTGAGATAACTGGGAAGGTAATGTACTTACTATCAAGCCTTATGACATAAATTTGAGCCCTGGGACCTATATAGTGGAAGGAGAAAAACAAGTTGTCATCTGATCTCCATACATTTGCTGTATCATGTACATATGTGCCTCAATAATTAAAAAGTTATATAAATGTGTCCTCATTGAGAGAATAATTCTATGTTCAAGGACTACTTTATGTTCCCTATCTCCCGTTCATTTATTTCCTGTTGAAAATTATAATGCTGTCTCTAGTGCTTTGGAGGTCAGTTGTCTACGTAAAACTTCCTATGCCTGGAGCTTTCAAGGAGTATGGAGGGGTTATCTACTGTGTGCTCCTCTTTTAGGTCAGACAGACTGTCAAAGTGACTTCTGTCACAGACTTCTTGTGATCCCACACCACTCCTCTATGCTATGGCCAAGGTAGAAGTGAGAATGGGAGTTGTGGAGAGTCTCTCAGCTTCAGATACTCTTATCACACTTTTGCCTTGCTCTCCACCATTCCTGCTGCTCACGGTTTATTCTGAGATCAGAATGGTTTCCTATACTTGCATTCTTCAGTGCAGTGGTTCTTAACATTTAAGTTTTCTCAGATTTCTTCTACACAAGCAGCATTGAGTATTCATGAGAAAGTCTCTGCTTATCGACAGGTTGTCTACTTATTCTCAGTATCTGCAATCTTGCCAGTGACTCTCGTGAGCACATGTTTAAGCTTCCCTGAAATATCTATGTCCCTGAGTTTTGATTCTTTACTGTGAGCTGCTGTAGCTTTGGTTGCCATGTCTCTGTCTTGTGAACCATAGTAAATTATCAACCATGCACCTGTATCAATGCATGAAGAATACCTCACTGCTCTTTATTACAGTAGCATTCACAATGGTTACATGTATTTCTGTAACAAAATTTTAGGATTAGATCAATTTTAATGTAAACTATAAATGACAGTATGAGGAATATATAGCCATGAATTATTTATAGTTTTTTATATATTTTGATTTTCAGACATATTTGTGAATTACTGTTTTGTTGGCACGAGTGTATATGGCATGGAGGTTGGAAGAGTGCACAAGATACTCTAGAACTGGAAATATAAACAGTTGTAAACTGCTGTGAGGTTTAGGGGAACTGAACTCAGGTTTTCTACAAGTGAAGTAAGTGCTTTTAAGAGCTCAACCATCCCTGCAGCCCTCAAACCCTCAAACTTTAAAGCCAGAGCTTCTGTGACATGTTAACAAATGCAAGAATCTCAGTCATCTGAGGAGATGAAGGCACGAAGGCAGGGAAGGAAGGACAGTCCTGTGATTTCTTGAAATGACAAGACCCACTTCTATTTTCTCTCCTCCTTCTCCTTCCCTATACCCTGTTCAGTAATTTAATTACTCTGTTTTAACATACAAGTGTTTACATCAAAGGCAAGATGTATGTCCAGAATACCCCAGCCCATTAAAGTTACAGAGAATGAATAAGCTTAATTACCTGCTCTTAAGATGAGATTGCAGAAAGTTATTAAGTGGGGCCTTGGCCACTTTCTGTACTGCATGGCAACTCTTCTGCTTTCTTAAAATCAATATTAAAGTCACTATCTCTATGTTCACTTCCAAAAAATATTCTTTATGAGGTCAGGTCTGGCTTTGATGCTTTTTCTAGTCAGTTGTTCCTCCCTTGTTTATCTGCTTTCCAGTTTTTCAGAACAAAAATTATTTTCTGAAATTAGATTGCTCTAATATTTTTGATGATACTCCACACATGCACAATAATTTTCCTATCTAATTGTTCATATATGGTCCATAAAAATATGTCGGCTTTTTATTGCTTTTAATGCTACTGTGCACAAATAGCTTGTGACTAGATCTCAGGAAAGACTTTAGTTGATGTTTATTTACTGATTTCGCTCAGAATGCAGATTATACTAGGTCCTATACACAGAAATGCTTAATCTGTTTGGACAGCAATATTCTCATATTATATCAGAATATTGTGCATCAAAAATGTGCTAGAGGAGGTTAAATACATCATGTATCACTGAGAGAAAAGCTTCAAGAATGAAATGTATTTGACTCCTCACAGTACTATTTCATTACCAATGCTGTATCACAATATTTTCCAAAGCACAAATAAATAGTGTTTTTAGTATAAGATTTTAAAATGTTAATTTTAATAAAATTTAATAAGAAGTAAAATGTTAATAATAAGAATATACATAAAAACAATAAAATGTTTGTTTTGTGTCAATTACACATTCTTAGCCACTCAGGATTCATCAAAGGTTAGAAATATCATAGGCAATCAATATATCTAATAAATGTAGCAGAGTGGACATCTAAGCTTATATAGTATATAAGAGATGATCTTGTAAAAGATAACTGAGTGTTAATCATGTACCCCTACTCCAGAACTCTTAAGAGTATCATACCATTTGCTGTTAGCTCAAGAAAATGTCAAAACTGAAAGTACAAATTCAATTTAATGAGTATAGCTTTTGAAATGTCATGAAGTAATGTTGGGGTTGATAACGTACCAGAGCTTTAAAAGTGTGGTTGAGTAATGATGACAGTGACGTTGAATTCTGCTGAACACATTGCTGTGACATAAAAACACACCCACGCCATACACCCACCATCCCCACTCAGACTCCTGCATAACACCGTGAACACATTCTTTCCTCACCTTCCCTGTTGCCATGGAAGTACTGGTTTCAACTGAGCTGGGAGGAGAACAAAGAAGAAAAACTATCTTCTCATCAATGTTCAGGAGTCATCCACTTGTCAGTTTTGATGTGAACCCAGATAAATTCCCTAATAGTTTCTGCCAGGCTCCTTTTACCTCCTTATTCCTTAGACTATAAATCATAGGGTTCAGCATGGGCATCAATATGGCATAAAAAAGGGAAATCAACTTCTCCTGAAGGACCGAGGGGCTGGAGTGGGGCTGGATGTAGGTAAAAATGGTGGTACCATAGCATAGTGTTACCACAGTGAGGTGGGAGGCACACGTGTGGAAGGCCTTTCTCCTTCCCTCTGTGGACTGGATTTTCAGAATGGTGGAGATGATCTGGATGTAAGACAAGAGAACTAGGAAAAAAGGGGTCATAAGCAAGACAATGCTAGAAACCATGATCACAATTTCATTGGATGAAGTGTCCACACAGGCCAATCTGACCACAGCTAGAATTTCACAGGAAATGTGATCAATATACTTATTTGTGCACATGGGCAGCTGGAAGGTGATAGCAGTGTGCACAAGAGAGTTGAGGGAACCACTGACCCAAGATGTGATGACTAGCCTTGTGCATAGCCCTGTATGCATGATGACTGAATACCTTAGAGGATCACACACTGCCACATAGCGGTCATATGCCATCACTGCCAGGAGAAGGAACTCAATCCCACCCAAGCCCAAGGAAAAAAATAACTGGGCTGCACAACTTAGAAATGGAATTGCTTTGCGTGTAGCAAGGAAATGAGCCAGCAACTGGGGGACTATGCTTGTGGCATAAGACACATCTACCAGGGACAGATTGTTGAGAAAGAAATACATGGGAGTGTGGAGTCTGCTGTCCAGTCTGATCAGAAGAATGATGAGGAAGTTCCCCAATACTGTCAGCAGGTACATCAGCAGGAACAGGATGAAGAGGGAGACTTGAGTGTTCCAGTCACTGGACAGGCCAAGGAGGATGAATTCATGCACCCATGTCTGGTTGTCCTGTTCCATTAAAAATGTGGTGATTAATAATCTGCACAGAAAGTAGGCAAGAAACACAAGCAGTCAAGTAAGCATTGAGGTTCAAGTAAAATTCCACAGCATATGCGACCTGCCAGCAATTTTATCAGTTTTCAGTTCATTCATGAGACTATGGTAGTAGGCTTTTTATGAACTGCTTCAGACAAACAGCCCAGTATCATAAGGACAGTGACCTAGAGGATATAGTTATATCTCTCTATAAGATAGAATCTGAAAGATAGTATCTTAAAGGAACAGTTGTAACCTGAATGTGAGACAGTATAGTTTTAAGCACTATATTTTCTTTTACCCATTTACTTTGTTTTGGGGCAAAGAAAATGTAGTAATTGGCTCTGGTATGTAAAACGATAGATGATGTAGAGACCTAAAGTTTTAAAACTACTTAAAATTTGTTACCTAACTTAATCTTAATGAAATTCAAAACTCAATTACAAAATAAATCAATTGTTCTGAAGATTTAGCCATTTGTGTCAAGATCTAGAATCAGAAAATATAGTTTTAAATCCAAATTTTCTCCAGCTGGTATCTCATTCACATGTCATGGTAAGCACTAATACATAAAAAGGCTCACATTCTATAATTCCCAAGCGCATTAAGCATGGGAAAGTCCTTTGTGTAACATTGCTGTAATGCTATGACAATACTGCACACTTGTAGCAACCTAATTGCCATACTGTGGTACATAAAAACTAAATGTGGTCTACTTCCTATATATTTCCCACAAAGTAGACAAATACTTTGACAACCTTCAAGAGAAACCTTTGGTCTTATTGACAGGCTGTAGTGTCTCCTGTTGTTGGTGGTCTGAACAAAGGTGCCATAATGGTACCCTGATCTTGGTGTTTTCTCTTTTTACCTTAGTGTTCCTACGGACCTCTTCTTTGGGTGTCAGTTGAAAAGAAAGCAACAGGGATATGGAAGCTTAGCCATCTAGATGAAAGTGACAGAAGGAAGGCAGATTGTTAAAGATCTATTATCAGTGTTAAATAGAATAAGGTAGGGAATCTTCCAAATGTCCACTGGAGTGTAAATTCCCTTCAGATTTTTTTGTGTCCTACAATAGTTTTTTATAGTAATAGGAGTAAGACACAATGCCAATTGTAAGTATTGAACAGAAGCAGATGTTCTCTCTAAACATCTTCTAGGACAGACGTGTTGTTATTTCTCCTCCACATCTGCTTGGTCACCAAAGCCACAGCTTGAAGAATGCATGAAATAAGGAAAAATCAAAGGAAGATCAGATGGAAATATCCAAGGGAAGAGACAGAGGACCTCGATCATTTCTGAAGCCTAAAGGAGGGGAGCTAGCGCACCTCAACTCTCTCCTCTCATAAAGAACAAAACTAAGCAAATGGCTCCAGAAATGCCCAGTTTATAAGGTCTGAAAAGGTGCACTTTCTCCTCTCGCACAATTCTACAACATCTACATGAGTAGTTTACCATAGTTTGTTGTCTTCAGCTAGCTTTAATGTAAAGAGCTGTCATATAGTGTGCAAACCAACACCGTTCTACTACTTCTATTTTACTGATTATAGCAAGTATTATCAGTTGTATGTTTTACAACAAAGTACACTAATAATTAAGTAATTCTTACATCTACTTTTTAGATGAACTCATTTTTGATATGTTAAATGGCTAATATTAGGACTGTTTTTGTTATGAATGTCTAAAAAATAAAATAATGATAAACAGAATCTTCTTATTGTGGAGGACCCAATAGAAGAAGGCACACTGCAAACATATGTATTACATTGTATTGATGGCATGCAACACATTGGGTCCAAGTAAGAAAGCAAAGTTTTAGTTAGCAGATAATGAAATTGCAAAAGAGTAGAAGATGAGCTATTTGCAGTAAAGATCAGTTTTCTCAGCTAAAATTATACCAATGCTTCAGCCTAGGAAAAAGAAGTTCCACATGTTTCAAACTTTATTAAGCAATTATTTCCCAAAACAAAACAACAGGACCCTAATGTCTCAATGGCTCTCAAAGTCTCAAATGTCTCAAAGCTCATAAACATTCAAATTCCTCTCTCATTTTTTTGCATGCTACAGTGTAGCTTAAACACTGGATTTTAGTCTGTTGTTTTAAAAATAAAGTAATTCTGAGTAGAAGATTTTGAGCACATAGATGATTAAAATTTTGCTATATCAAGTGTTAGACTACACTTTAATAAATCAAATATTGTTTTACCCCTATTCTACCTTGATGACTATCCCCAACATTCTACGAGGTTTTGTTCAGTTTAAACTATTGTCTTAGAACTCCAATTTTTGAGAACTGTTACCTTAAGAAGACAAAAAGAGAGATTCACACAAGTAGGCTAGTGATGAGCTAATTTTTCTCTGGATAAATTTTGCTTTAGCTATCCTGCCTCCCTTTTAAGAGTGTCTTCTGCCATTTTATCCAAAAGTCAACTAACTTCATGCCTTCTCTCTGCACCAGAATAACGTTCAGGCAGATGTGAGGCCCACTGAACAATTTTCCTTTACCCTATCTGCTTTTAAAAACAATACTTTTGGAATTTAAGACATACCTAATCAAATAAATGATTAATGGCAACTTCTCAAACAGTGATTTGGTGATGTTTGCTATTAACATTTAGTATCTAAAACTTTGGAGTTGGGCATCATTTGGCTAGTATATTTTCATTTACTTAAATTTGAACAGTTGGTTGCTCAGGTGAGACTCCCATTCATGTCCTTCTTACTCCATCTCTACAGGATGCCTGAGTGGAAAAAACTACATCCAAATAAGTATAGGACTTCTAAAAATAAGACACTCCATTACATTTTCATCTAATGCACCTTCTTCATATTTTGAGTGAAATAAAAATGATGCATTAGAGAAAGTGTGGACCTCTGTTTATCAGAATAGACATGAGAAGAATAACCCATAGAAATTTACCCAAATAGAAGAACCACTCACTCTTTTGATGCTACACCGCCATCGTATCTCATGGCAATCTGGATAGGACTTTTCATATGGCTGCTCACAGGACTTTCTGACAAGGTCTTAACTGAGTTTAGTTGTCCTTATTGTTCTGTGAACCAATGCTCCACGACCCTGATTTGATTCTTTCAAGGAAGAGGCAGTCAGGATGTGACACTGAAGAACGATTTCTATTTGCAATTATCACCCTTATATTACCATGTCCTCATAAATGTTTTATACCTTTAAGACCATGGAAAATTATTTCAATTTAATTAGATGTTTGTGTCAGTAACTTGCATTCTATCATCTCAAGAATAGTTGCATTAAAAAAAACTCATACTAGGTATGCACAGTATAAAAGGATTTCCCAAAATATCATCCTTCAGAAAAATAATTTTGTCCAAATTCATCACTATAAATAAGCATAGTTATCAACTTTGTATCAACTTTTAAAAGTCCAATATCAATAGTATTGATCCTCAGTGGTTATTTCGTCACCTATATTACAGAGATAATCCCCTATAGTTTTCTATTGGTGCTGCCCTAACACTCATGGATAAAATTCAAGAAGTTTTACTCCCAGAAAAAAAAACTTGGGTATTATCATATTTTTGCTCCATTGAGTCCAAATCATATTTGGCTTCCTTCTTGGAATACATTATGGTCTTAGCTGCAATAAATTAGTCCTGAATACAAGCACACAGCCTATGTTCAACAGAAAGTTTTCTCTCATGCTTACTTAAAAAAGCAGAAACTTACCTTTATCCAGTTGACTTGTCAATGGCAATTATTCCTTTCTCCACAGAAATGTTCATGTTCATGTGTGTGGCTGCACAGCTGGATTCTGTACATACGCTGCAGTCTTTGTGGGCAGGCGTATTTTTACCATCCTTACATTTGGACACAGAGAACCCCAGGGACAGTGAGGTGGGTGAAATGCCAAAGATGATTTTATTCCTGAGAGCACTGTTGACTTTTCTTATTGGGGTCTCATTTTCCTGATCATCTCCTGGATTGGTCACTGACTTTTTCGGAGTCTAATTATTGACACAGTCTTTAAACAGTCACAGTCTTGAGATTCATTTAGTGATCTGTTTTGTTTTGATTATATTATGCAAATCCCAATCTTCTTTATTTCTCTTGTTCCATATGTCTAGGATATTCTTTACAGTATTCTGCTCTTTGTTCTATAATACTTTCTTACTGATGATTCAAGGACTAATCCTGACAAGACAATCAAGAAAGTTCTAATATAAGCCCACTTTATTTCCTCAGTTTTTATGACTTTGATAATCAATTTAATCTTCCTATATTTGAAGTGTTTCCTTTGAGAAAAAAGTAAAAAGTTATAATATGTACACAGCCGAAGAAGAAATTGAGACAAGCCACTTCAAAGACATTGAAATATTATCTTTTTGACAAATGTAATATTCTACTGCAACTCATGAATGTCCATACCTAAGTACACATTTTATTAACCTAGACTTTGTTCCATGTTCTTACAAAATTGATGCAGGATTCATTTATTAGGTTTCCAGTTTTAATTAAAACTATTCTTTCCTTAACCTCTCTCTCCAGAACTGAAGTCTTTAACGTCAAGCTCTTGTGGTGACCATGTCCCTCAGCCTTGGGCCTCTGGAAAGCTGAATGGTTTCATTCCAACTCCTGTAATCTTGGGTTGAGATGACCCCAGCATCCACACTTCATATATCCCACACAGATAAGATCAGTATTTGTTCTGCCTGTCTTGGAGCTTCTGTTTACATCTACCCTCTACTGACACTTTTATTAAAATTTCCCATACTTGGTGATATGGACGCATCTCCTTCAATCCAGAATTGTATTGCATAGGCTGTTCCTTCTATTCAGAGTGATGGACTGTGGAGATGTCCCAGTTGTCCTAGCTCCATGACTCTAAAATTCCCTGAGATTACTTTAGAGAAGCTAATGGGGGGAGCCCACAGGTAATCCCAAGTGAGCTAACATATAACACTAATCAAAGTGAGACAATAGAGGCTGCTCTGGTGACCTGGAGCCAGCTGAGTCCCTCAGGAACTTTTTACAATGGAGCATTAATTGCTGTCACCACTCCCAAATCTCAGGGGCTGGGTCACCATTCTGCCCTTCCTCTCCCTATGGACAGCTGTCCTTCATCACTTTAACTCAAGCTGCATTGAATCCTTAGCTCTCCCTCTCTCTCTTAAAAAAAAAGACATAAACCAACTCTGTGACATTTTTATCAAGCTTTCATAAAGTACAAATTACCCCCTCAGTGCTATGTTCCAAGGAGCTTGGATGCTCCTGCATCTAAATCAGGTGAGAAAACAACTGTTCTTCTTTTAGATCCAGGAGGCCTTCCTTTTCTTCATAGAGACACAAGTGCTATGCTTCTTGTTAGGATACATTCAAAGAGTATAGTGAGCTGCTAGAACTCTACAAGTCATAGTTGATAGATAGTACGTGCCTCACAGTAAGATTCAAGTCCCAAAATGATGACATTGCCTGGAAATATTTAAGACTCCAAATAAACAGACAAATTAGTTTTATGGTTTACAGGGCAAATGGCTACACTAAGAATTATTCAAAACAATGTAAAAAAAGCTTATTTTGTAGTCCTCTTCAAATGTTTCAACATATGTAAAGAGATTCAATGCAATTTTGAAGTCAGGTTCACACTACCCATGTTTGGCATACTATTTTTCTTCTTAAGGCCCCAAGTGAATCATTTACTTATTTCTCATTTCTAAAAATTCTTCTGCATCATTACCTACATATCTACTGTTTCGCAACTGGTGATCACTGTTCCAACTGTCACACTTTCATTTTCTTACCTACCTAGTAACCCACCACAAAACTCCATCAGTGAACTCTTCCATTTTCTTCTATCTTATAATTCTGACTCTGTTTCCCTACAGTAAATTTATTGTATGGCAAATTATTTATACTCATTGATGCCATTTGAGTGTAAAATTTCCTCAAATTGTCTTACATGTTTGAAAACTTAGCTTCCAGAAGTTTTGAGATGTTGTAAAACCTTTAGAAAATAAAGCCTTGCTAAAGTAAGTTGGTCACTGGCCCCATCAGTTTCTGTCTATTCTGTATCCTCATTGTATATATACAGGGACCAGTTGTCTTATGCTCCTACTGCTGTGTTTTCATTGCTATGATGGATTTTATTCCTTCTTAAACTATCAACTAAAGCTCTTTCTCCCTGAAGTTACTTCTTGCCAGGTATTTGGTCACAGCAATGAAAAAAGTAAGTAATACAGAAAATTAGTATTGAGAAAGGGGACTATTACTGTGATAAACCTGACCATGTGGTTCTTAAATCTTTAGAACTGGTTTCCATTAAGAATGAAGAGGAGTGGGGTTGGGGATTTGGCTCAGTGGCAGAGCGCTTGCCTAAGAAGCGCAAGGCCCTGGGTTCGGTCCCCAGCTCCGAAAAAAAGAACCAAAAAAAAAAAAAAAGAATGAAGAGGAGTGGGAAGGGTTATGTGGGAGGATTTGGTAGGGTGAAAGGAAAAGGAGAAATAATGTGATTAAAATGCAGTCTCCAAAATAACAACAACAGAAGGTATAAAATGCTATAAGTAGAGACTAATGGGCCATCTGGTTGGGTGTTTAGAAGACCATAATGCCAAGAGAAATATAAATAATGGAGGCCTGGCTCTTGAAATTTCAGAGGAAACCAGAGTTACTTGGGAACTGGGACAGAGGCTCTTTGTTTTATACTCTGACCAATAATCTGGGCACATTTAGTTTGTATCCTGAGAATTTTCTGAGAATGAATTAAAAGATAATTTTTGGGTGGAGGAAATCCTAGGAAAAGTTCTTACCTAGGCTGTGTCCCAGCCTCTGTCACTCCTGTTATCTAGGTCTACAAGGAGACAGCAACAAAGAGTTATACAAGAGGGATAGAACATAGCATTAGAGAACTGCCAGATGCAAACAAGGCAGGTGCAAATGTAGATGCTTTTGGGGATTTAGCTCAGTGGTAGAGCTCTTGCCTAGCAAGCGCAAGGCCCTGGGTTCGGTCCCCAGCTCTGAAAAAAAGAAAAAAAGAAAAAAAAAGAACTGCATGCAAATGTAGATGCTAGTGTTAAAGGAGTACATTCCAATAACGACAGAAAGGAATATCTGGGAACAGAAACTTATTGGCTAAACCCCAGGACCAGCCCATCTAGATATGTCATTGGCATGGAGAACTCTGTGCCGACTGGTAGTCATGATCTTCATGTGGGGGTCATGGTCATGTGCTCCATGACAGGAATTGGGTCAGGAGCAGATGAAACACCTATTTGTCTCATGGTAAACCTCATGCTCTGCACTGGAAAAGTAGGAAAGGTACCTGAGGAAGACTCCACCTGCTCAAGGTCCCATCTTGTAATAATCCAAATTTATTTGAAATAAGAGAGAGCCTGAACTGATACTGCCCAAACAGGTATTTTCAAAGAATCACCTGTCAAAAAATACAGATGCTGCTTTAGCTACTAACCATGGATGATAGCCAGATAAATTTTGAGCTGGCATCCAAACTTGGCAGCATCAACCACACGATGCTGATATCACGTGGTTGAAAGATGCAATGATAAAGGCATCACGGAAGCTTATAACAAAGTGCCAGAAACCCAGGCAATGTGTGGCAGATTTGGAGTCCCTGAAAAAGGAATTATGTGAAGTTGTGAAGATGAAGTTTAAATAGGAATGGAGAACCCATTTGCTGGCGATAACAGGACCGTAAAAGGGCATCTACTGAGGAAAGGGACAAGCATAGATTGGAGCTGTAGCAGGCAGCCAACCTGAGTGTGATTATCCAAGTCCTCCAGAGCTTTAATGGTCCCATCGTGTGCCCTAGATGACAGCCATGGAACTACAGTGTTTGGTGTTTAACCTTCTGTATTTTGGTCTGTCTTTGTTATTGCCTCCACTCTGGTCCAACTTCTGCCTTGCCGCAAGTGTGTAAAGGCCCGCTCCAGCCGACAAAACTGAGGCATTAGGCTAACGTAGCCTAAGATGAGGGCCCAAGGCCCATAAGAAATGAGGCAGACTAAGGTTAAGGAGACATGGGTTCTGCTGGAAACCATGAGGAGTCTGGAACGAGGGAACTGCAGGCTTGGGACAAGCCCGGAGTAGGGAGGAGGGGAAGGGTCCAAAACCCGGAACACCCAGACCAGCTAGAAACCTCAAGGAGGTTTGTTTGTTTGTTTTTTTTTTATTAACTTGAGTATTTCTTATATACATTTCGAGTGTTATTCCCTTTCCCGGTTTCCGGGCAAACATCCCCCTCCCCCTTCCCCTTCCCTATGGGTGTTCCCCTCCCAACCCTCCCCCCATTGCCGCCCTCCCCCCAACAGTCTAGTTCACTGGGGGTTCAGTCTTAGCAGGACCCAGGGCTTCCCCTTCCACTGGTGCTCTTACTAGGATATTCATTGCTACCTATGAGGTCAGAATCCAGGGTCAGTCCATGTATAGTCTTTAGGTAGTGGCTTAGTCCCTGGAAGCTCTGGTTGCTTGGCATTGTTGTACATATGGGGTCTCGAGCCCCTTCAAGCTCTTCCAGTTCTTTCTCTGATTCCTTCAATGGGGGTCCTATTCTCAGTTCAGTGGTTTGCTGCTGGCATTCGCCTCTGTGTTTGCTGTATTCTGGCTGTGTCTCTCAGGAGCGATCTACATCCGGCTCCTGTCGGTCTGCACTTTGCTTCATCCATCTTGTCTAATTGGGTGGCTGTATATGTATGGGCCACATGTGGGGCAGGCTCTGAATGGGTGTTCCTTCAGTCTCTGTTTTAATCTTTGCCTCTCTCTTCCCTGCCAAGGGTATTCTTGTTCCCCTTTTAAAGAAGGAGTGAAGCATTCACATTTTGATCATCCATCACCTCAAGGAGTTTGAAAGAAGAACCACAAGGTCTGGTGATGAGCCAGGAGCCAGGGGAGGGAGAATCTCTAGCTTTGCTCAGAAGTGAGCTTCTGGGAGCACAGAGAGGGTCTTCTATGAGAGATGTAGGCAGAGTGGCTCTGTATTTTGAAGGCTCCCTGCTCCAGCGATTCTTGATAAGAGCAACAGTTCTTGCTTGTTCAAATGGTTTATTGATGGTGAAAAATGGATGCATGTGGCTTATTTAGAGTGGACAAGAGATTAAGTACCGCTTGCAGAAAGGAATGTCTGGGAACAGAAACTTACTGGCTAAACACCGGAGCCAGCCTATCTAGATACCCCATCAGCATGGAGAACTCTGCTGACTAGTGGTCACCATCTTCATGTGGGGGGTCGTGGCCACGTGCTCCATGACAGGAACTGGGTTGGGAGAAGATGAAACACCTACCTATCTCAGATATGAGATTACTGCTTCATTGAGAGAAGCACCACAGAGAACTTCTCCTGGCATTCTGGCTAGTGTTGATGGCTCCTGCTGACTCTTGCAGATCAGGTAGAGGCTAGGCGGTTTCTAGTGGATTGCTGATCTGTGTTTGGTGACACTTTCAAACTGGACTGCTGGTATCCTGACAGCAGAGAATGGAATCAACCGCAAAGAATTACTTCTTAACGGGTCCACATCCCCTTATTCTATTTACCATCTTTGCTCCCTAGAAGCGTTTGGGCACCTTTAGGTTTTGAAAACTCTAAGCCTGCAGCTCACTATAGACTTGGCTGATTTCCAGGTCCTCCAACCGTTTATGCTTTCTGTCTGTGATGAGTGAAGAGCCGCTTGTCTTACATGCTCCTATTGGCATGGTGTTCTATGTTCACTGGTCCGGAATCAATGTAGAGAAAGATTATAAACTGAAATGAAACCCTGAACTATATCTTCACTCTCTTCAGTTGTTTATGTCAGGTGTTTTACCAAGCAACATAAATTCTGATGAGCAAGATTCAGCATCAGATCTCAACTCAGTAAGTAAGCAGCATCAAAGTCAAACATAATCCAAGTTTCATACTCTTCTTGCCCTAGGAATCACCACTCATTCTGCAGCTATTTCTTTTCTTAGAATAAGACAAGGACTTTGACTGACACAAAGGTCCCTTTTAGGTATCTAATTAGCAACTGAAACACTTCCCTCCAGAAGTGTTTATAAAAGGCACACTGACGCATTATTAATTCACATACTTATTATTGCAAAGAAATATGATAAGTAGTCATTGTATGAGGTTCATGCATATAATTTCAGTAAGCCACTTCCAGTGAAGAATTGATTTTTCAGAAGTTTGAAAAAGTGGCAGTGGAGAAAAAGTCAACTTATCAACAAGCAAACTCCTAGATCCAGACTTTGAACAAGATGTAAAAATTACCTCAAAATGCATCAGATCTAGAATACAATGGGCCAGAGCTTAAAAGAACTGAATCACAGACTAAACACTGATGAAATATGACCTTAGACCAACCAATTATTCCATCTATAGGAGGACACAAAAATCATGTTCTACAATTAAAAGTTCATTAAATCAATTTTCTCAAAATTAAGACTTCTTTAAAGACTTCATTAAAGACATCTTTAAGAGAATGAGATGACAAACCACAGACTGAGTGAAAATATTTGCGAATCAAATGAGTTATAAAACATTTATATCCAAAACATCTAACAAACCCTCAGAACTCAACTGAGAGTTTGTTCATAATTGACAAACATTAGTAATAATTGATATGTATTCTATCATATTAATATGCAAAGGTTACACGTTAGTAAAATGGAATGTTGTACATGGATGAAAAGAATAAATGACTAAAACATGTAACAACATAAATGTGTCATAAGTGTATTATGCAACAGATAGACTTCAGTCCCTACTATTCTATTATAATCATGTGGTGTTATGCAATAGGAAAATGTGGAGTGATCAGAATCTGACCCGTGGTTGCTAGCAGCTGGCTTCCAAAAGGACTAGCAGAGTTCAAAAGTGGACAAGGGTATGTTTGGATCCATAAAGCTTTTCTGTATCTTCAATACAGTTGTGTTCCATGATTTCATGTGTTTTTATTTTTTTTCTTACCCCAAAAAACTTTTCATTTGTTAATGCTATAATACATGAGAAGTGATAATAATACAAGGTTAAAAGTATTTCCAGATCTAGTCTTGATAGGGATCTGTCCCATTAAAGTATTTGTAAAAGTAATGGTTATTAGAGTCAGATTTATGTGGAAGCAAATTGAACCACAGAAGTTATTTTTTCAGAGATAAAAAGACATTTAAGGTATCTGGCATAACTTTCTTTTTTTTTCCTCTATCTTTATTAACTTGGGTATTTCTTATTTACATTTCAATTGTTATTCCCTTTCTCGGTTTCCGGGCCAACATCCCACTAACTCCTCCCCCTCCCCTTCTATATGGGTGTTCCCCACCCCATCCTTCCCCCATTACCACCCTCCCCCCAACAATCCCATTCACTGGGGGTTCAGTCTTGGCAGGACTAAGGGCTTCCCCTTCCACTGGTGCCCTACTAGGCTATTCATTGCTACCTATGAGGTTGGAGCCCAGGGTCAGTCATGGGTAGTGGCTTAGTCCCTGGAAGCTCTGCTTGTTTGTCATTGTTGTTCACATGGGGTCTCAAGCACCTTCAAGCTCTTTCAGTCCTTTCTCTGAATCCTTTAACAAGGGGTCCTGTACTCAGTTCAGTGGTTTGCTGCTGGCATTCTATGTATTTGCCTTATTCTGGCTGTGTCTCTCAGGAGAGATCTACATCCGGTTCCTGTCAGCTTGCACTTCTTCGCTTCATCCATCATATCTAGTTTGGTGGCTGTATATGTATGGGCCACATGTGGGGCAGGCTCTGAATGGGTGTTCCTTCAGTCTCTGTTTCATGTGTTTTTAAAACTAAAAGAATTTGGTCGATATCCTGGCCAGGTTTCTTTAAGAAGAGCTTTCTGCTTAGGATCTAAGCAGAAGTAATAGAATTAATTCCAGTTACAATATACACAAATTAGATTGGCGTACACAGTTAAGCTTGGATAGTCCAACAGTGGCAACTGCAGAGGTTGAGAACCTGATTACTACTTATGATGGTGTGAATGAGATGGCCCTGATAGTCTTGGGCATTTGAATGCTAAGTCCTCAGATAGTGGCCCATTTAGAGGAAATGTGTCACAGGGTGCAAGCTTCAAGAGTTTAAAGATTCAGATGGCTCCTCCCCTGGAGCTGGCCCTACCTCTCACAGACCCTCAAGTAGGCCTGAGCTCACCAAGTCAGCAAGTACCCAGGCCCAGATTCAGGGCCTTGAGATGACCCACCCTAACATTTACCCCATCTGTGGACTGCTGGGACTCCTAAGGAACCATAGCTACAGGATCTCCATGACTCTCCACAGGATAACCGACAGGAGTCTCAGCAAAGGTCCTGTATTAACAGTGAAACAAAACCCAGAGGCCTTGAACCAGATCAATGATTCACTATGCAAATAAAGCTGTTTGGGCAAAAAAAAGCGGGGGGAGTGTATATGCTGTTCGGCATGCTGCCACTTCCACTCCACTACAATGCACACACATGTCATGGAAAGGCAGAAAAACAAAGGGGCAAAGTGATGGCTGCACAGTGAAGCTTGAGATAACACAGCTGGGATGGGTATGAGAGAAGGATGTGACTCATAGAGAAGTAAGCAGGTTGTTGCCCAAGGTGGACAGCATTTTTCTTTTTCTCTTTCTTTTTCTCTTTCTTCCTCCCTTTTTTCCTTCCTTCCTTCTTCTCTCTCTCTCTCTCTTCCTTCCTTCTTTCTATTCTTTTATTTTTTATTTTCCCTTAATTTTTTCTTTTTCTTGTTCATCTTCATTTTCATTATTTTATTTTCTTTTGGGCAGGGACTTTACAAGACTAGGGGTGGACATGGAAGAACTGTGAAATGAGTGGAAGTGGGGAACATGATGGCAAATTCTAAGAGAATCAATAAAAATATGTCAAAAAAGCAAGAAAATAAAAATTAAATTAAATTTTAAAATAGTTTAAAGATTTGAACCATTTCAAGCTACCTTTCTCTGTGTCATTCTTTCACCTCAGGGTCTGAATCCTCAGCTTCTTGGTCCTGTGGTATTACTCAGCCATCGTGGCCTCTATCAATCTGGAACCATGGCACAAATAAACTCTTCTTTCCATAACTTTCTTTGTTTTTTCTCCATCTTTATTAAATTGGGTATTTCTTATGTATATTTCAATTGTTATTCCCTTTCCTGACTTCCACGCCAACATCCCCCTAACCCCCTACCCTTCTACATGGGTGTTCCCCTCCCCATCCTCCCCCCATTACTGCCCCCCCACAACAATCCCATTCACTGGGGGTTCAGTCTTGGCAGGACCAAGGGCTTCCCCTTCCACTGGTGCTCTTACTAGGTTATTCATTGCTACCTATGAGGTTGGAGCCCAGGGTCAGTCCATGTATAGTCTTTGGGTAGTGGCTTAGTCCTTGGAAGCTCTGGTTGGTTGGCATTGTTGTTCATATGGGGTCTCAAGCTCCTTCAAGCTCTTTCAGTCCTTTCTCTGGTTCCTTCAACGGGGGTCCTTTTCTCAGTTCAGTGGTTTGCTGCTGGCATTCACCTATGTATTTGCCGTATTCTAACTGTGTCACTCAGGAGAGATCTACACCTGGTTCCTGACAGCCTGCACTTCTTTGCTTCATCCATCTTGTCTAGTTTGGTGGCTGTATATGTATGGGCCACATGTGGGGCAGGCTCTGAATGGGTGTTCCTTCTGTCTCTGCTCTAAATTTTGCCTCCTCATCCCCTCCCAAGGGTATTCTTGTTCCCCTTTCATAGAAGGAGTGAAGCATTAGCATTTTGGTGATCCTTCTTGAGTTTCATGTGTTCTGTGCATTTAGGGTAAATCGAGCATTTGGGCTAATATCCACTTATCAATGAGTGCATACCATGTGTGTTTTTCTGTGATTGGGTTACCTCACTCAGGATGATATTTTCCAGTTCCATCCATTTACCTATGAATTTCATAAAGTCATTGTTTTTGATAGCTGAGTAATATTCCATTGTGTAGATGTACCACATTTTCTGTATCCATTCCTCTGTTGAAGGGCATCTGGGTTCTTTCCAGCTTCGGGCTATTATAAATAAGGCTGCTATGAACATAGTGGAGCATGTGTCTTTGCTATATGTTGGGCATCTTTTGGGTATATGCCCAAGAGAGGTATAGCTGGGTCCTCAGGTAGTTCAATGTCCAATTTTCCAGTCTGATTTCCAGAATGGTTGTACCAGTCTGCAATCCCACAACAATGGAGGAGTGTTCCTCTTTCTCCACATCCTTGCCAACATCTGCTGTTGCGGGAGTTTTTGATCTTAGCCATTCTGACTGGTCTGAGGTAGAATCTCAGGATTGTTTTGATTTGCATTTCCCTTATGACTAAAGATGTTGAAGATTTCTTTAGGTGTTTCTCAGCCATTTGGCATTCCTCAGCTGTGAATTCTTTGTTTAGCTCTGAACCCCATTTTTTAATAGGGTTATTTGTCTCCCTGCGGTATAACTTCGTGAGATCTTTGTATATTTTGGATATGAGCCCTCTATCAGTTGTAAGATTGGTAAAGACCTTTTCCCAATCTGTTGGTTGTCGTTTTATCCTAACAACAGTGTCCTTTGCCTTACAGAAACTTTCCAGTTTTATGAGATCCCATTTGTTGATTTTTGATCTTAGATCATAAGCCATTGGTGTTTTGTTCAGGAAATATTATCCAGTGCCCATGTGTTCGGGATTCTTCCCCACTTTTTCTTCTATTAGTTTGAGTGTATCTGGTTTGATGCAGAAGTCCTTGATCCACTAGGACTTAAGCTTTGTACAGGGTAATAAGGATGGATTGATCTACATTCTTCTACATGCTGACCTCAAGGTGAACCAGCACAATTTGCTGAAAATGCTATCTTTTTTCCATTTGATGGTTTTGGCTCCTTTTTCAAAAGTCAAGTGACCATAGGTGTGTGGGTTCATTTCTGGGTCATCAATTCTATTCCACTGGTCTATCTGTCTGTCTCTATACAAATACTATAGTTTTTATCACTTTGCTCTGTAATGCTGCTTGAGTTCAGGGATAGTGATTCCCCCGAAAGTCCTTTTATTGTTTAGGATAGTTTTAGCTATCCTGGGTTTTTTGTTATTCCAGATGAATTTGCAAATTGTTCTGTCTAATCCTATGAAGAATTGGATTGGAATTTTGATGGGCATTGCACTGAATCTATAGATTGCTTTTGATAAAATGGCAATTTTTACTATATTAGTCCTGCCAATCCATAAGCATGGGAGATCTTTTCATCTTCTGAGATCTTCTTCAATTTCTTTCTTCAGAGTCTTGTAGTTCTTATCCTACAGATCTTTCACTTGATAGGTTAAAGTCACACTGAGGTATTTTATATTTTTTGGGACTATGGTGAAGGGTTTCACTTCCCTAATTTCTTTCTCGGTTTGTTTCTCTTTTGTGTAGAGGAAGGCTACTGATTTATTTTAGTTAATTTTATACCCAGCCACTTTGCTGAAGGTGTTTATCAGGTTTAGTAGTTCTCTGGTGGAACTTTTGGGATCACTTAAATAAACTATCATATCATCTGCAAATAGTGATATTTTGACTTCTTCCTTTCCAATCAGTATCCATTTGATCTCCTTTTGTTGTCTCATTGCTCTGGCTTAAACCTCAAGAACTATACTGAATAAGTAGGGAAAGAGTGGGCAGCCTTGTCTAGTCCCTGATTTTAGTGGGATTTCTTCAAGTTTCTCTCCATTTAGTTATTATTAGCTACTGGTTTGCTGTATATGGCTTTTACTATGTTTAGGTATGGGCCTTGAAATCCGGTTCTTTCCTGGACTTTTATCATGAAGAGGTTTTGAATTTTGTCAAATGCTGTCTCAGCATCTAATGAAATAAATGATTATGTTTTTATAACTTTCAGTTTGTTTATATAGTGGATTATGTTGATGGTTTTCTCGGGAATGAAGCCTACTTAATCATGATGTATGATTGTTTGGATCTGTTCTTGGATTCGGTTTGCAAGAATTTAATTGAGTATCTTTGCATCAATATTCATAAGCGAAATTGGTCTGAAGTTCTCTTTCTTTATTGGGTCTTTGTGTGGTTTATGTATAAGAGTAATTGTGGATTCATAGAAGGAATATGGTAGCGCTCCATCTATTTCAATTTTGTGGAATAGTTTGGATAGTATTGGTATGAGGTCTTCTATGAAGGTCTGATAGAATTCTGCACTGAATCCATCTGGACCTGGGCTCTTTTTGGGTGGGAGACCTTTAATGACTACTTTAGGAGTTATGGGGTTGTTTAAATGGTTTATCTGTTCCTGATTAAACTTCGGTACCTGTAACTGTCTAGGAAATTGTCCATTTCTTGCAGATTTTTAAGTTTTGTTGAGTATAGGCTTTTGTAGTAGGATCTGATGATTTTTTGAATTTCTTCTGATTCTGTCGTTATGTCTCCCTTTTCATTTCTGATTTTGTTAATTTGGACACACTCTCTGTGTCTTCTGGTTAATCTGGCTAAGGATTAATCTATCTTGTTGATTTTCTCCAAGAACAAACTTCTGGTTCTGTTCATTCTTTTTGTTTTAATTTATTTGTTTATTATATAAGTACACTGTATATTCAGACACACCAGAAGAGGGGCATCAGGTCTCACTACAGATGGCTGTGAGCCACCATGTGGGTGCTGGGAATTGAACTCAGGACCTCTGGAAGAGTGGTCATTGCTCTTAACCACTGAGCTACCTCTCCAGTCCGGGTTCTGTTGATTCTTTGTATAGTCCTTTTTGTTTCTACTTGGTTGATTTCAGCCATGAGTTTGATTGTTTCCTGCCTTCTACTCCTCCTTGGTATGTTTGCTTCTTTTTTTTCTAGAGCTTTTATGTGTGCTATCAAGCTGCTGACATATGCTCTCTCCTGTTTCATTCTGCAGGCACTCAGCGCTATGAGTTTTCCGCTTAGCACAGCTTTCATTGTGTCCCATAAGTTTGGGTATGTTGTACCTTCATTTTCATTAAATTTTAAGAAGTCTTTAATTTCTTTCTTTATTTCTTCCTTGACCAGATTTTCATTGAGTTGAGCATTGTTCAAGTTCCATGTATATGTGGGCGTTCTTTCCTTATTGTTATTGAAGACAAGCTTTAGCCTGTGGTGGTCTGATAGGACTCATGGGATCATTTCTATCTTTCTGTATCTGCTGAGGCCTCTTTTATGACTGATTATATGGTCAATTTTGGAGAAAGTACCATGAGGTGGTGAGAAGAAGGTATAACATTTTGTTTTAGGATAGAATGTCCTATAAATATCTGTTAAGTCCATTTGGTTCATGACTTCTCCTAGTCTATCTATGTCTCTGTTTAATTTCTGTTTCCATGATCTGTCCATTGATGAGAGTTGGGTGTTGAAATCTCCTACTATTATTGTGTGAGGTACAATGTGTGCTTTGAGCTTTAGTAAAGTTTCTTTTATGTATGTAGTTGCCCTTGTATTTGGAGCATAGATATTTAGGATTGAGAGTTCATCTTGGTCGATTTTTCCATTGATGAATATGAATTCCTTATCTTATTTGATGACTTCTGGTTGAAAATCGATTTTATTTGATATTTAGAATGGCTACTCCAGCTTTGCTTCTTCACACCATTTGCTTGGAAAGTTGTTTTCCAGCCTTTTACTCTCAGGTAGTGACTGTCTTTGTCTCTGAAGTGTGTTTTCTGTAGGCAGCCGAATGCTGGGTCCTCATTGTGTATCCAGTTTGTTAATCTGTGTCTTTTTATTGGGGAATTGAGTCCATTGATGTTGAGAGATATTAAGGAATAGTGAATGTTGCTTCCTGTTATATTCGTTTATGGATGTGATATTATGTTTCTGTGCTTGTATTCTCTTTGTTTTGTTTCTTGCATTTTCTAGAGTGTACCTTGCCTCCTTGTGTTGGGCTTTACCCTATATTATCCTTTGTAGGGCTGGATTTGTAGAAAGATATTGTGTAAATTTGGTTTTGCAATGGAATATCTTGGTTTCTTTATCTATGTTAGTTGAGAGTTTAGCTGAATACAGTAACCTGGGCTGGCTTTTATGTTCTCTTATGGTCTGTAGGAAATCTGTCCAGGATCTTCTGGCTTTCATAGTGTCTGGTGAGAAGTCTGGTGTAATTCTGATAGGTCTGACTTTATATGTTACTTGACATTTTTTCCTTACTGCTTTTAATATTTTTTCTTTGTTCTGTGCATTTGGTGTTTTGACTATTATGTGGCAGGAGGAGTTTCTTTTCTGGTCCAATCTATTTGGAGTTCTGTAGACTTCTTTTATGTTTATGGGCATCTCTTTCTTTAGGTTAGGGAAGTTTTCTTTATGATTTTGTTGAAGATATTTACTGGTCCTTTGAGTTGGGAGTCTTCACTGTCTTCTATACCTATTATCCTTAGGTTTGATATTCTCATTGTGTCCTGGATTTCCTGTATGTTTTGGGCAGTAGCTTTTTCCCTTTTACATTATCTTTGACAGTTGTGTCAATGATTTTTTTGGAATCTTCTGTTCCCGAGATTCTCTCTTCTATCTCTTATATTCTGTTGGTAATGCTTGTATCTACGGCTCCTTGTCTCTTCCTTTGGTTTTCCATATCCAGAGTTGTCACCCTTTGTGCTTTCTTTATTGATTCTCTTTCCATTTTTAATTCCTTCACCTGTTTGACTGTTGTTCCCTGTAATTCTTTCAGGGATTTTTGTGTTTCCTCTCTATAGGCTTCTGCTTGTTTATTTGTGTTTTCCTGCATTTCTCTAAGGGAATTCTTTACGTCTTTCTTGAAGTCCTCCATCATCATGATCAAATGTGATTTTAAATCTAGATCTTGCTTTTTTTGGTGTGTTTGGATATTCAATGTTTGCTTTGGTGGGAGAATTGGGCTCCAGTGATGCCACGTAGTCTTGGTTTCTGTTGCTTGGGTTCCTGCACTTGCCTCTTGCCATCACGTTGTTTCTGGTGTTACCTGTTCTGCTATTTCTGACAGTGGTTAGACCATCCTATAGACCTGTGTGTCAGGAATCCTGAAGACCTGTTTTCCTGGTTTTTTTTCAGCCAGTTATGGGAACAGAGTGTTCTGCTTTCATGCGTGTAGTCGTTCCTGTCCACAGGTCTTCAGGTATTCCTGTGGGCGTGTGTCCTGAGTCCACCAGGCAGGTCACTTGGAGCAGAAATGTTTCAGGTCTCTCTGAGGGCAACTACCAGAAGGACCTGCCCTTCCTTCTCTCAGGTCCCTATGCACGGAGGCCCAGATGGCGCTAGGCCTTTTCCTCTAGAGTCAGAAATGTGGGCAGAGAGTAGTCTCCTCTGGCTACCCAGGAGTGTCTGCCCCTCTGAAGGTCTACCTCTCCCTCCCAATTGATTTGGGTGCAGGGAATTGTTTGACCGAGTCCCTTCAGGTCTGAGTGCAGTCTTGACTGCTGTGTTCCTGCAGTTTGAGTGCCCCTATCTTCCTGTTCCCAGAGGCTCTATAGAGTTTCCTCTTGGGCCAGGGATGTGGGCAAGGGTGGGCAGTACTGGCGGTCTCTCCTGCCCTGCAGTATCAGGACTGCCCACCTGTCTGGGCGATGAGCTCTCTCTCCCACCGGGTTTGGGAGCAGGGAGCTGTGGGCCAGGATCAGCAAGGTTCGGGCCCCAGCCAGAAACCGGAAGTGCCTGGTCCCAGAGAAATTTTGCCTTTGTGTGTCCTGAGTCTGAAAGGATAAAAAATGCAGCTAAGAAGTCAGAAGTTTAAAAAAGCCCCAAATACCTCAAATTCCAGACCCTGCCCTCTACCTGTACTAGCTGACCATAAAGTTAGATTAAAATCTTAGAGAATAATCTTGAGAAACAGGAAGCTCCTCCTTGTGATTTTTCATTAGTATTCTCGACACTTTCCAATGACACCATCCCTGTCCCCTCGGGTTGTGGTTTCTCCTTTTAAATACCCTTTCTCCCAGCCTTTCGGGGTCGAACTCCACTGCCCCTGCGTGGGATATGAGTCTCGACCCCAGTGCACTGGTTCCTATCAATAAACCTCATGTTTATTACAGCAAGGACGATCTCACGTGAGTTCTTGGGGGGGGGGTCACATCATCCCAAGGCTTGAGTGAGGGTCTCCCTGCTCTGGGGGTCTTTCAAGTCCACCAGGCAGGTCACTTGGAGCAGAAATGTTGGTTTTACCTCTGGGCTCAGGCCTGAGTTGTTCCTCAGGACTGGGTTTCAGCTCTCCGTGAGGGCAGCAACCAGAAGCTCCATAACTTTCTTTAATCATGATTTTTTTTTAAACACAGCAGCAGACAAGAAATCATTATATTCCTCTGTCCATTAGACTGGATGTCTCACCATCTAGTGCTAAGGGCCTGTAGGATTCCGAGAGAGCCTTTGGTCTTGATTCAATTTGGGCATCTCCACAGTAGGTTAATTGATGGACAGACCCACATTGGATACTGATATCAGTGAAGAATGGACCACAACGAGGAGGGGCTACTGCCATGTGAAAGACAAAAGTCATGAATATTGCATAATATCAGGTAAGCCCCAACAACAAAAGAATTATTCAGCCCCAAAGGTCCATAGATATTTGTTTCTGTTAAGAATCCCTGAGTGAGGCAACATAATACCTACAATAATGCCGAGAAAAATGAAATCCAACACTGTGTGTCTCTTGTGAGAAACATTGTGACCACTGATGAAATCCTACTGAGAGAAAACTCATAAAACTAAATCCAATAACCTTCTAGATATAACATAAGATATGGGGTCTGAAATCTTCAGTGTGTCAGAAAAAAGATAAAGTAAAAATTGCACAGGGAATCCAGCTGGGAGAAACTCTCAAGTTCTATTGAAAATGCCATTTCAATGCTAACAACAAGAAGAAGTAAACACTACCATTTAAAAGGGGTTTTCTGTAATGGCAGTGTGTGTCCTGGTAAATGAAATGTTCACTTGAGCAATTGCAGTTCACACACACACACATACACACACACACACACACACACACACACACACACACACACACACACACACAGTGCTCTTTAAGAGATAAACTCTGAGTGATACTTTATGGTTAGTAACTGCTGAACAAAATTGTATTTTCAAATACTTTTCTGTGCCTAACTTTTTAAAAGTTATTTTTAATGGCGTTACCATTTGAAACACATCCTCTCACTGAACCAGCAATTCTAGTGTCTTCTTATCTGTAATAAGAATTAGGAACAACTTTCATCCCAAGAAATTTAATTTCTTGTTTTCTGAGTATTCCAATTTAAACACACACATCTAAAGATTCCAATCTATCATGTACATGTGAGGGAGTATGAAGTTTGTCTTTTTGAGTCTAGGTTACCATCCTTGGAAAGACATTTCTAATTCCAACTGTTTACTTCCACAAGGCATAAGCTCATTTTTCTTTCCAGACAAATTCTTCCATTGTATATATTTTTCACATTTTCATCAGTTATGGGCACTAAGCTTTTTTCCATTTTCTGGCTATTGTCAATAAAGCAACAGTGGTCATGGAGTACCAAGTACCTCTCGGGCAGGATAGAGTCATTTACATACGGGCCCATGATTAGTATAGCTGAATCACATAGTAAGTCTATTCCCATATTTTTGAAGATTCTTCACACTTATTTTCATAGTTCTGCAACAGTTTGCACCCATAACAGTGAATAAGTGTGTCCCCCTCACCACATCGATGCCAGCATTTGTCTAGCTTTTGTTCTTCAGATCTTAGCCATAGTGTCTAGGGTAAGATGAAATCTAAAAGAAGTTATAATTTGCATATTCTTTGGGCCAAAGACACTAAGGACCTAAAAATATTTCTAAGATCAGTAGGAAAGCATCCAAAATCTTAGTTAAACGAAGAAATCACTCATCAAGTTCCATTCCTTGATGAGAAATTGTTGGCAACTGATGGTTGCTAGGGAAGAAGACTGAGTTTTCCTCAAGGGTGGACTCTGTAACTATACTTATGCTCTAGTTGTTGGGCCTATACCAAGGCATGTAAAGGCAGCCATAAGTGGACTTGGTATGGTTTAGTGCGTGTGTGTGTGTGTGTGTGTGTGTGTGTGTGTGTGTGTGTGTGTGTGAATTTTGGAGGGGAAAGTAATAGGGAAATAAAATTGGAATTGAGGATGACTTTCATTTAAACATTATCTATATGTGTGATAGTCTCAATAAGATGGATTTAATTTATAAAGAATAATTTATAACGAAATAGAAGTCCTGAGAAAGGCTGATAAAATGAAAAAGCTAAAAATAGAAATTTAACAAATAAAACATCAGTCTCTGACTGGTGACTGCTCTTGGGACCCTCTCCTCCTACTGAGTTGCCTCATCCAGCCTTAATGCAAGGGTTTGTGCCTAGTCTTACTGTGATGCATCATGCCATGTTTGGTTTTATATTCCTGGGATATCAACTGTTCTATTCTAAAGAGAAATGAAGGAACAGTGGATCTGGGGGAAAGAGAAAGTAGCAAGGGTGCTCAGAGGACTGGAGGAAGGGAAAACTGCAGTTGGGATGCTTTGTATGAAAGAAGAATAAAAAAATAAAAAGGAAAAAAAATTAACAAATAAAGCACAAGGCTACACTAGCCTATTGCAATAGATGGGTGCTTCCTACTAAAAGAAAATTGGGAAAGCACTTCCCAAACAAACAGGAGAGAAAACAGATCATAGAACATTTGATAAAAATGAGTTGAAAACACTATGGACAAAGGTCTGGTTACAGTGTGGAAGATACTACATCTTCATATATCTTCCTCCCTAGTAAGTAATATATATTTATATATTTGTATACCTTTGAGTGGTTTTCTTCTCTCACATCTCTCCTACACCAGTGTATGAGAAGTATGTTCATGGTATTAAATTTTTAATATAGAATTTCCATGCATGATCAGACAAGTCTATTAGAGTAATGAGGTCCATGACAGAATTCCAGTATGGAATATGGAGGTTTTTTTAACATGAAATATCTTCTACAGTCCCACTACTACTATCATAGTTCAAATCTTCCTAATATTTAAGCAGTATGACCAAGTACCCAACTGGTTTGAAACTTTGGCTCTAGTCTTTTCTGGTAGTATTTTGCCAGGTTTTGTTCAAGGTGTATTCCTTTCTAATTACCATTTTTCAAAGCTATGATATTAAAGCTATGCTTACTAGTTTTATGCCAGCATGATACAAGCTATCTCAGAGGATAGAACCTCTATTGAGAAAATGCTTCCATAAGACTGGTCTGTAGGGCATTTTCATAATTAGAGATTGATAGAGGCTGGTCCAGCCCTTTGTGGTGGGGCAAACCTGGACTGGTGGTCCTGGGTTGTATAAGAATGGACAGTGAGAAAACCATGTGATTCAAGCCAGTAAGCAACACTGCTTTATGACTTCTGCATCAGATCCTGCTTCCAGGTTCCTGCCCTGTTTAATTTTCTGTCCTTACTGCTTTTAATGAAGAGTTGTTACATGGAAGTGTGAATGAAATAAACTTGTTCCTCCTCAAGTTTCTTTTGGTCACAGTATTTCATGACAATAGTAACCTTAACTAAGACAAACATTAAAAGACATTTTGGCATCCAACGCCTTGCCAGATCTGACAGTATCTCTCTATTTACTTCACCTTCTTTATCTTCTTACTCTGCTGTGCCCTTCAATTAAGCTTCCAGTATATTAGAATGTGAATTCTTACACTATACATTAAATTTTGAACTACTTGTTCCATATTTAGATTTTTTTTTGTCATCTCGATAACTGCTTCTCCTGTTTCAAGTCTTAACATGAAGGACCTTTCATGTGGTTACTTCTTCTGTCACCATAAATGGCTTTGCTCTCACTTTAAATTTATCATGTGCATTATAGATGTTCATTGTCTGTCATTCATATTCTATGTGTGTTCCTGTCAAGACTGTAACAGATGGAGGGTTTCTAAGGACCACATAATATGAAATTTTATGAATGTCATATGAATTAGAATCAATAGAAATTTAGCTGCCATTTGCATCTTTAGGAAAGCCTATCTGTATTTCAAGATTTGAGATTATATTACTATTGCAAAGTTATAATTCAAGCATGAAATTAGTTCAGGTCAAATGGGTCTTAACCTGTGTATGTTGACAAATATAGCAACTGAAAATTACTAATTATAAAGAAGTAATTCTAGGGAAAATATGTAGAATTCTTCAAGGAAGTGAGAAGACCACCCATGATCATATTTGTCCCTATTTATTGTTTAATTATTATTTTTCTTTTATTTTACGTTCTTTGGACTTTTTGTTACCTCACTGTTGAGATCAGTGAGGACTTATTGTGAGTATGAGAGATAATGAAAGAAAAGATTAATACACAGACATGAAGGAAACATTAATACAGTCACCTGAATTACCTCAATTGCTCAAATCCATCTTTGGTAGAAGAGTCAGCTCTAAAAAAATTACAATCCTAAAAGTAAGTGTGTCTTTGATAATTTATATTTTATCTTATCATTTTTTGATTGTTGTGTTTCAATAGTTCAGAAGAAGAGAGTAAAAATAATTTTTAGAGATTGGTCAATTTTGACACATCAACAAAGCCTTTGTTTATGTAGTCAAATCTTTTCAAGTTGTTTGAATGCTTCCAATAAGTGCCAGAAACAAATGTTTACTTGGAAAAATAATACCTTTTTATACTTGGTACATTTCTATAGAAACTGTCAGTTGATCTTTTGGTAGACGGTTAACTCTTTTCTTTTAACTTTGTTAACTCTTCTGGTGAGATGTAGCATCTGCTTGTAGTTAGTCCTGCCTAAAGGCATTTTAATAATATTCAGCTCTCCTCAGTGTTGGCCCACTTACAAGCTGTGCTATTTCAAAGATTTCGAGTGAGTCTCTCCAAAGGTGAACATGAACTTTCTCTCCAGTGGAATCAAAACAGCCTGTTCTGAAATGTATTAACAAAAGTACTTTCACTTCATGACTTCAAACAAAGCAGTAAGTATTACCACAGTGTGGAAGTGGAAAAAGCTTTATACAACATTGTATAATTGCATTGAACATCCCGATAAGGCACAATTCAACATAAAAACTCAGCCTCCAACATGACATCACTACTGCATGTCATGCTGTCTACTTCCTGGTTGACGAGTTGAATAAACGAGAATGGTTTTTTCCAGTGGTGTTCATAAGTCATCAAGTTGACAGTTTCGATGTAAACCCAGAGAATTTCCCTAAAAGTTTCTGCCATGCCCCCTTAACCTCTTTATTTCTTAGACTATAAATCATGGGGTTTAGCATGGGTGTCAAGATAGCATAAAACAGAGACATCAACTTCTCCTGAAGAACAGAGGGGCTAGAGTGGGGTTGGATGTAGGTGAAAATGGCCATGCCGTAGCATAGGACAACCATAGTAAGATGAGAGGCACAAGTGTGAAAGGCTTTCCACCTTCCCTCTGTGGACTGTATCTTTAGGATGGTGGAGATGATCTGGATATAGGATAAGAGAACTAGGAAGAAAGGTGTCATAAGCAAGACAATGCTAGAAACCATGATTGCAATCTTATTAGATGAGGTATCCACACAAGCCAATCTGACCACAGCAAGGGTTTCACAGGCTATGTGATCAATATACTTCGCGCACATAGGCAGGTGAAAGGTGATGACAGTGTGCACAAGAGAGTTGATAAAACCACTGACCCAAGATGCAATGGCCAGCCATGTGCATAGCCCTGTATGCATGATGACTGAATACCTCAAAGGATCACACACTGCCACATAACGGTCATACGCCATCACTGCCAGCAGAAGGAATTCAATCCCACCCAAGCCCAAGGAAAAAAATAACTGGGCTGCACAACTTAGAAATGGAATTGCTTTGTGTATGGCAAGAAAATGAGCCAGCAGCTGGGGGACTATGCTTGTGGCATAAGAAACATCCACCAGGGACAGGTTGATGAGAAAGAAGTACATGGGAGTGTGGAGTCTGCTGTCCAGTCTGATCAGAAGAATAATGAGGAAGTTCCCCAATACTGTCACCAGGTACATCAGCAGGAACAGGATGAAGAGGGAGACGTGAGTGTCCCAGTCACCGGAAAGGCCAAGGAGGATGAATTCATGCATCTGTGTCTCATTGTTGGCTTCCATTAAAACTATTATCTGCAAAGAGTATCATAAATAAAAACACAGGTAATCAAATAACAAGGACCTAGGTTTCTAAGAATACATAATGCATAGGACCTGCCAGCCCTTTAAAAAAAATCTGACATCATTTGTGGTGCTTAGAAAACATGCTTGATTCTAATATACCTTTTATTGACTGTTTCCGGCATATAGGCCAATGCTTTCATAATGACTTGACATGCCTCACTGAGGGCAGCTAAAACCCAGAGATGAAGCAGTGAAGTTCTGTCTGCTCTCTGTCATTACTAGTTTCTCTTATTCTCAGGCAAGGGGAATAGAGTATTAGAATTGCCAGTGGCTAATACAAGGATAGATGGTTGACATGAGAACCACAGATTAAAACTATCTCAAGTGTTTTGAATGCAATCCCCTTGAGGAAATGCATGAGTAAACTCCAAGAAACATGACTGTGAATGGGCATGGGTTTGTGGAAAGATCTGGAATTCAATAACCTTGTTTCATTAGGTCATTTTATTTTATTTACCAGGTATTTGATTTCTGTTTGGTGGTAAGTTTTGTTATATAAGAAAAAATCAAGACTTTCCAAGTATTTTAAAGCACGAATGTAAGTAGCTCATGGGAAGATGTGTGGGTATTTTCACTGTTTGTATACTACAAGGGTTGGGGGTGTAACAAGACTCTGCTTGGGGCAGATAAAGAACCAAATGCAATTCACTGTTGTCTAAGTAGACACAAATATAATCAAATCTGTCAATGCATTAATTTGTTTCATAGGTTTCAGTTTCCTAAACTCTTAGTGCTCTGGAAGGAAAGACCACAATGGAGCCTCTGTTTTCATATTCTCCTCTTTCTCTAATCTGATTCAGTTAGGATTCTGCTATCTGAAATTGAGCTGAAAACAAAGCAAATGAGAATGTGGAAGAAGGTCAAGGATGAAATAGAAAGGACCCCAGTGTCCAAGGCAGGTATAATACAAGAACCCTGGCAAAAACACTGCCAGGAAACAAATTCTCTGCTTATTATTTGTGCTCAGCAGGTGCTTTTCAGTAAAATAAATAAATAAATATAGCATGCTATTAAAAATCCAGGGCGAACAGGTGACATTTTAAAGACTTATTTAGAACTGACTGAACTCCTGAACATCTGTCTGTTCACTGATGCCTTGGTTTTTGGAGTGTGCAATGCAAGGAAAAGTAGGAGGTGGGAGAGAAAGAGAGACACAGCACCATAGTCATGCTAGGGTCTCTGAGCTGAAAGGAGAAAATTTCCTGTTTCAACTTTCTTACTTTCATACCTAAGCCATACATACCTAAGCCATATATACCTAAGCCGTACATACCTAAGCCATACATATTTAAACCATATATACCTAAGCCGTACATACCTAAGCCATACATACCTAAGCCATACATGGTCCAAACATTTGCAAACAGTTTCCCTCACAGAGATCTACACGGTCCCTAAGATTTCAAGTTTGACTTATCCCAGAGAGTGTTCACACAACTCATAATCTAGCCTTGTTCTCTTAGCTTTATCTTACTTATTATAGAAAGTATTATCATATTGTATTTCTTGCAGCAAAGTATTTTACTGAACAGTTTGCATATAGGCAAATATAATTAATTGATATGTTCCTTGATTTTAATTATGTTTATCCTATTGAGACTCCTATTCACTTATCTGTAAGGCTGTTTCCTGATTTTAAATTTTTTTAATTCTTAAATGTTTTTCATTTTTGAGATAAATTTGGAGTTTTGAGTGGGTTGGCCTCAATTTCACTATTCTTCAGATTCCCAAGGGCTAGCATGTGACACTGATCCCAATTCAAGAGATTATTTTTTTGAGACAAGATTTGTAGCCAAAATTAGCCTCAAACGTGCTTCCTGCCTCTGCCTCATAAGTTCCGTGGCTGCAGATATGTATAATTATACCTGGTTTATATGGTTCTGGAAATCAAATCCAGGGATTAATGCAAGCTAGCCAAGCACTCTAACAACTGGACTACACTTTCAGACATTCCTACATATTAATATTCAGTTAAACCCATTTTTTATGCTCTAGTGTCCCTCTTGGAAGTCTGTAAAGAATACCGGATGTATGACAAATGAAAGAGATAAGAAGGGTTCGTTGGACAACATTAGCACAACTTTCAGCAAATACTATTCAGCATTACATTGGGCTCTCTCAGAAAATATGTGTGACTTTTATTCTAGTTTCATGGTGAAGATGCATTGGTTTGTAATATAATCTATGTCTAATTTTTCCCATAAGAAACAGGATCTTATCTTTTCAGCTATTGATAATCTGTAGTCTTTCTATATTTCCTTTGTTCATGAACTCAAATAGGTAAGGGACAAGTTCTAGTGCTTTATTCCATTTGTATATACAAACAAGAAAAAAAAGATGTCTTAGTGCAGGGTTAGAGGTGTAGTTGATACTCACAATGAGTGTTTAGCTCAAACTCCTGTGCAGGGGCAGCTAGTCACCACTTTCCTGTCATTGTCAGGAAGGAACTACATGCACATTTGCCATAAATCTATGTCAAGAGTAACAAATGATAAAATAGCATTTCATTTTTCTTTTGATTACATATCTTCATCACTGACAAATTTCAAATCACATCTCTCTGCAACAAGACATCAAGAAAGAAGGATATAATTTGGTGCTTAGTCTCCTTAGATATAGCACGAGGAATGGGGAATTCTTGTTTGTTTGTTTGTTTGTTTGTTTGTTTGTTCTAAGAACAGTGGTGAAAGTACAGTGCTCAGTGAGCCTTAATAAGAAAAATACAGTGTTTTGGAAAGAACAGTTAAAATATATCTTAGAAAGTGACCTCACAAAGTTGTTTGAATGGTTAAAGTGGATGCTTGTGTGGAGCATTCTTTTCGTTGCTGAGCATTTATAATTAAAATATTAAATGGGAGGTCTGAGCTTTGTGAGAGGAAGGTTCAGAAGAAGCCACTGTGCTCAGCCATCAGCTTCTGCTGATCCTCCTTAATACATCGAGTTCCAGGAAAAAGCTGCAGTTTTACATGACAATACAGGGAGAGGAGGAGAGGTGTTACCAAAAAGGAACAATTTCCTCAGTAAGTTGTTATCATTGTTTCATGCTAGAGAAAATCATCTCTCTCTGATTCTTGCTTTATTCAGTAATTATTGGTTACAGCAAACATCAAGACTCCAATGTTCTGACAATGACACATATGCAAAAGGTGTTTAGAACAATTTTGCATGACTCAATACCTAATTTTAAAAATTTAACTTAAATCCATCAACCTCTTCAATAAATGAAGTCTATTTTTTCTCCCATTGTAACAGTTAAAATTCATCATAGAAATGTAGTCTAAGTGATAACGTATTGAATGTCATTTTAAAGTTTACTTGATAAATTTCCTCATCCTCCTAAACTTTCTCTTGTTTTTCCAATATACTACCACATTATACCTTCTTTAGATGAAAATATATGTCACCCAAAGGTCATGAGCATGCCAGGGTATTAGTATGCAAGCAGCTATTAAACTTTCCTTAGCTAAGCCACTACTTAAAGACTATACATGTACTGACCCTGGACTCTGACCTCATAGGTAGCAATGAATATCCTAGTAAGAGCACCAGTGGAAGGGGAAGCCCTGGGTCCTGCGAAGACTGAACCCCCAGTGAACTAGATTGTTTGGGGGAGGCCGGCAATGGAGGGAGGATGGGGAGGGGAACACCCATAAAGAGGGAAGGGGGAGGGATTAGGGGGATGTTTGCCCGGAAACCGGGAAAGGGAATAACACTCAAAATGTATATAAGAAATACTCAAGTTAATAAAAAAAATAGCCCCTCAGAGCAAATAAAAAAAAAGATAAATAAAAAAAACTTTCCTTAGTATTTTATCTACTTGGAGTACGTGAAGTTTGACTTCAGACATTACTGCCTCCATTTTCTGGATTTGTTTTGATCTTTCATCTGTGAAATGTGAACATCTCACATTGTATAAGCTTGATTTCTAGTAGCTATGGACCCCATTGTAGAATTTTTCTCTTTGCCTTCTTATCTTTAAAGAAATTTAATGGGAAATCGAGAGAGTCAATATCTAGAATTCAGTCAAGCATAGTTCGAGTGAAACATCCTCAAGCAAAGACTTGGTGTTAAAATTTGATATTTTAGAATCATAAAACCAGGTGTTACTTAACTATTCTAATGTACTTTAATTATATATGAATAGGTGGTCACTTACACAAGGTTTTCATTTATGCCAAGCTCTTTAAACCTTTGTATAATTCCTAAGAGGAAGAGGCATAGTTCCAAACAATTACAGGACTTTCAAACATGAAAGTCCTTTACCCACCACCCCCTGACCATATCTAGACTCTAATAGAAATAAGACTTTGGAAGAAGCATAAACAATTGAACATCAGGACAAAGATGAGAGATCTGGTTTTCATACGCTTACCAACAGGTTAATTAAAACGCTCACTCTGTTGACAACACACAGTCACCAGGTAAACTCTGGGGAATCTCTTCTGATGCTGCTGTTTGTGGTGTCTTCCTACTGGTTCTTGACTGAGCTTAGTTTTCCTCACTTCTGTGGTGGCACAACACTCAGTTGATATGTGCAAGTAAGGATGCAGCCAGGGCTGGGGTCTGAGGAACTGCTTCCATTTGAAAGACTCAGACACACATGACAGGTGCCTTACCTGTAGGCTACATGCTACATCTCACGTATAACATGTATCTAACTATGACAAATCAGTTTTCCTTCTCTTAGCTATCTGACTTGGGGAGCTTGTGTTCTCAACCTTCATTCCACATTGACTTGGTGATAACTCCTGATTCTGTTTAGTGCAAATGGTTTCTTTCCGTGTTCCGTCCTTCAGGAATAGAGTAGAGAAACGATACTTTCCATATGCAAAGAATACATGATCATATGCTTTGAATCAGCCTCAAATATACAGTATGGAAAAAGCGAGGCACACTACTTTTCCCACCAACAGTGACAAATCCCTGTACAGTTGTGTGGAAGGTTAACATAAAGCTAGAGAAGAATATACCAAAGGCCCTTTCAGAAGGCAATTGGCTTGTACAATGGCTTTGGTAATGCTCCACTGGGTTTTAGTCACAGTTGGCCTCCTCTTTGGAGACGTCTACAATTTTAGCTGAGCCCTGGATACAAACATACAGTGCAGGAACTACAGATGTTATTCTCTCATACTGGTCATGAAAAACCAGAATCTTACCTTCATAGAGTTGATCTGTCAGTGGAAATTGCTCTTTGATTACCCATGGCTGCACATGTGGTGGTTGTATAAGCAGACAGTATCTATCCCAGGCCAGTTTCTGTCATCATTACATTCATATACAGAGAAGCTCAGGGACACTTAGGTGGGTGACATGTCAAAAATAACTTTATACCCTGAGAGCACTAGCAATTCTTATTTTGGTTTTATTGCTGGCTTTACTCTGACTTTTTGTGTCTAACTTTTTATATAATATGACTCTAAATATTATATGCCTGTGTCTCACATAGTAGGTTTTGAAATCTGTCATTGCTGACCCATTTTATCATGTTAGGTTGTGTACATCTGCACTAGCTTTTTATCTAACATTCCTTTTGTCAGGGGTATTACTGCAGTAAAATACTTTCATCAAGAAAGCTTCCAGATATGTTCCTACAGCTCAGTCAAAAACTAGTGTTGATTTGGGCAATGAAGACCAGAAGTTCAAGATTATTGTTGGCTACATAGCTAGTTGTGGATCACCCTATATGACATGAGACTCAGTCACAGAGGAACAAATAAAAGTATCCCTAAAATATGGCTAAAATATTAAGGTAACCACAAAGCTATTTGAGTCCAAATTCTAATGCTAATGACTTTGACAATCCATTTTATCTTTCATTTCTATTATTTCTGTTGAGGAAAAAAGCAAAAAATTATTTGTATACAAATGTTCAGGAAAATATTTGAGATAAGAAATTTTAATGCAATTAATCACTCATTTTTTTCTGAAAATATAATATTCTCCTACCACATACTCATGATTGTCTATAACTATTCACAAGTTTTATTAACCTATGCTTTCCCCAAAATATTTCCTCTTAATAGTCAAGAAGTATTCATTTATAATACTTATGATTTTAATGAATAATAGTTCTCTTTCCCTAACCTCTGGTCACTCATTTTCTTTACCAGTACTAAAGTTTTTAACTGTCATACTGTGACAATGCCCCCCCAACCTCAGTAAAATTGAATGGTTTCACTGCATTTCCTGTAATCCTCTTGAGGATGAGAGAGTTTCAGCATTAGCAGTCCATATGTCTGATCCATAGATCCAGATTAATCAGTCACTAATGGTTCTGTCCACCTATCTGCTCCTGTTACACAACCCCTCTTGATATCTGTGTTTAGATTCTCCGGTGTCAGTGTCTAGCAGTATAACCTGTGTTCTAAAGGATGTTTCCTATGTGTATACAGTGGTGGACCACACTGATCAGGGCCCCAGGCCTCCTGGGTTCCATGACTTGGAAATCCCCTGGAACTTGTTTACAAAAACTACTGGAGGGAAGCTCAATGATAATCCCCAGTGGGCTCACTCACAGCACTAACAACGCAATACAGAGGCTACCCTGGTGACCTGCAGTAGACAGAACCCCTCAGGAGCTTGAGGAATTGGGATGCTAATTGTCACCACTCCCAAATCTCAAAGGTAAGGCTACCATGCTGCCCTTTCTCTCCAAGATGAAGGATGTTCTTCATCTCTCTCTTCTCAAGTTCCACTGAACCTTTAGGTCATTTAAGTAAATCAGCTTTGTGACATTTTTTTAATGTCACCCTACAACACACATAGATGATTCTAGAGTGCTTGTGTTCTGTGGAGGGGTGCCTGGGTCTAATTTAAAACCAGTTGAAAAATACAATACTCTTCAACTATCTCTAGAAGGCCCCTGCTTTAGCTTCTGGAAGCACAAATCCCTTCCTCTGTTCTGATGAGGAGCATGCAGCAAATATAATGGGAAGCTGTGATGATGGATGATCAGTAAATGTCTCACAGCACAATTTAAGTCCAAAAACAATAACATTGCCTGAAAAGATTTAACTCTGAGTAAATACACAAAAAAATAGTATTGTGGTTTACATGAAAAAACATGGAAGGAGAAATAGTGAGCAAGCTAATATTAAAAGAGGCTATTGGGAATGGTGGAAGCATCCTTAAGAGGTGGGGCTTGCCTGAAGGAAGTGCATCACTAGGGGAAATCTTTGACTATTAAGCCTGAGTTGCAATCTAACTCTTTAAGCTTGCTGTAAGCTACTTCCTTTTCCATGTGCTCCTATGCTATGATATTCTGCCTCACTGCCCTTGCCAAAACAATGGGTTCAAGCACTCTGGCCTGAAATATATGAACTGAAAGGGCATATTCCAGGGATCCTGTAACAGCACTGACAGCAAAGCAGTCTGACCAGGACAAACTCTGATTCCATGTTTCAGGCAACTAAATGAAGAACACCAATGTTTTAATCTTTTATACTACTTTCCTTCTATAGAACACTCCCCTACATACACACATACACACTCACTCTCCCCCCCTTTCTCATACACACACTTGCAATACATAACACACATATTCACACTCCCCAACACACACATACACACAGATGCACAAATACACTCACAAATTCACACATACTTTCTCACACACGTACTCTCATCTGACCTGCGCATCACACACTCACACACACCCCTAGACATGCGCACATACATTTACCTGCTTGCTCAATGTATAATTCCTCATGTTCTTGCCACTTTAAATAGTCTCTCCTGCACAGAAAAGTGACCCATTAAATATTTACTTGGAAACAGAATCATTTCCTTCCAGAAGCATTTATAAAAGACAAGCTACTCTTGATTCATGAATTTGCACTGCAAAAAGGAGCATTAAAGAGACAAATTGCTTCTTTTGGGTAATTGTGTATGTAATTTGATTGAACTGCTTCCAGTGAAATATGATTTTTAGAATAGTATGAAGAAAATTTAATGGAGAAAATATTGACTTTTCAGCAATGGTTAACAAACAGACAAACACATGAAAAGAAGGACCCTAGATTTAGACCCCGAACAAGATGAACAACATACTTCAGAATACCTCAGGCAGATAAAATGGATGGAATACTCAAATGTAATAGAGCAGAGAACTACACACTGGTGAAATACAACCTTTGATTAACAAATTGTTTTCCCAAATAAGGCATCAAGATTGTGATCATAAGTGTACTGCATTTATTTACTTTCTTCAAAACTCCTAGGACTGGCAAAATAGCCCAGCAGTTAAGAGCACTGGCTCCTCCTGTCGAGGACTGGGTATGATTCCCTGCACCCACTTGGTGGCTCACATCTATTTCTGTGTTAGATCAAGGAGAACCAGTGCACTCTTTACTAGTCTTCCTGGCTACCAGGCAGATGTCTACTAAAGACAATATACAGGAAACACACACAAATAAAAAGAAATATATCTTTTTAAATTAGCTTGCCTCTTGATCCACTTAACAGAAGAAAAAAATCAAATCTCATAAAATAAGTGTCCAAAGTATCTAACAAATTCTCAGAACTCAACAAAATAACAGTGGAAACTGAATAGAAGATTTAGCAGACATCTCAAAGGATTACAGAGAGTTGAGAATCACAGGAAAAATTACTCAACGTTAGCATTCTTTAATCACTACAAATAAACCCTCAAAGAGAAGCTACTTCCCACTTACTTCTGACCTTTAAAGAATAGGAACTGGCCTCGACAGCTGTCCATAGAGGGTCTAGTGGCTGCTCTCACCATTAGCACATACATTCTCAGTTGGTGCAATAACTTTTAAAAATAGCTTGGCACTTTTAAAGAACTTAAATATTCCTTTGCCAAACAAACTAGTCATCACTTCTTATGTCAGATTTTATTTCATCCCACAGAAGTAAAAACGGTATGCTGAAAGCTTTACAAAGTTCTATCATTCTTCTTAAACGTTAGGAATAATTGTAATGTACTCTTAAAGAGTAAACTGAAAAACTATGGAAAGCCAATGAAATGGACTATTACTCAGCAATTAAATAAGAAGCTCTGTGATTTGCAGTCTCAATATGCTATGTGCAAAATGCAATGTACTAGCTTAAAGCAGATTCTGAAATATGATTCCAGTCATGTTATATTTTGCAATAGACAATTGCATGAACCTGAACTGTGACTTCTGGTGAGTGTTGTTCAAAGAAGCAGGTAGCATTTAAAATATAATATGGTATGTTTGGAGGAATAAAACATCTCTATATCTTCATCGCAGTGAACATAATTGTATGCACTTTTCAAAACTTGTGAAAATGTGTAAAAACTTAAACATTACTATATATAAGGTAATACTAATAAAACCATGTCTAACAGGAGTTGTTTGTTATTACTTTCTATAATTAGAATAGTATTCTAAATAGAAAATTCATACTCAGTAAGGAATTAATAAATCTACTGAATGTAATTTAAAATATATGATAATGTCATGATGCTTATCTATTTTTAAACAAGCTAAAATATTAATGCATTGATAATTTTTAAAAATTCTGAGTTACTAAAAGTTGATTCATTTGTGAGCTGTTGAAAATCAAAGAACATCTGCTATCTGTAAATAGCACAGTGCTAGCTAGATGAACAGAGGATATTTTTAAAATGAGTATACCCAAACTATGATCTCATTACATGATCAAAGGTACACTAATTGCTGAAACAAACAATCCCAAAATAGTAATGACTTACTAGACTGTTTTTAATGTCATTGATGAAATTTTTTCATGTGGATTATTTAAAGGAAGTATGACTTTTCTGAGTAGCTCTTATCCAGTCAGTGTCTTAGGACCTTGAACCCTCCATCAGCAGATACTCAGCTCTCTAGATCTAAGTCCTGTGCATTTTCCCCACCATTAAAAGAGAGAAGCACTCTCTCATTGACAATTTTGCTCTCTAGGCTTACTCAATCCAACACTCAGAAGATAAAATTCTATAGGGAGATAATAGTAACAACTACTCACATTTTAGGCCCAAGTTCAGTCGATTATAAGGGGACAGAAGTACTATAAAAGTTTATAAATGTGAGTGGCCAAAGAAGGGGATGCTTTAAGTGTGGGAGAAACATGAATAACACAATGGATATTTTTAAAAGTCATTGAGAATAATTACGAGGTTACTTTAATGCATATTTTATTATATAACAATATATTATTATTTAATATATAGCATATCAACATTGTATTAGTTAATGCATTAATATGTTAATATATTAACATATATCAATGTTATATTAATATTATATATTAATAAAATGTTATTCTATTAGTAACATTCATTTTATTTTATTAATATATACTATTAATATAAGAAATATACTAATAAATACATATTATATATATTATCTGTATGTCTATTGTTGGTGTTTTTTTAATGGGGTGATAATCCTCTCTCTAAGGGTAATAGATAATTTAACAAAAGCCCTAGTGCCAGGACTGGAAAACTCAGTTGTCGACCTGGGGTATCCAAGATACCTCTCTCTAAGGGTCATAGATAATTTAACAAAAGCCCTAGTGCCAGGACTGGAAAACTCAGTTGTCGACCTGGGGTATCCAAGTGATTCCTAAAATAATATAGGCTATCACTATTATATTTGGTTATCTCTCTGAACTTGAAAGAATATTGATAAAGATACTATACATCTCAAACACAGGATATAAAAGAATAAAGCTAGAACTGACTTGGAAGCTCTTTCTGTGAAGACTAACTCTCACAATTATCTGAAGGTGTTATGTATGCAAGCTGCTAAGTGAATAAAACAATCAGTAGTCCTATCTAGCTATAAATCTTATGAATTGTAACTGTGGCTGGCCCAGAAAGATAGCCTAGATGGTGCAATAGTGATACTTCTTTTCTTAAGGACAACCAAGAGCTATCTAATTTGTGTAAATCCCACTCAGTAAGTTAGAATTTATGCCTAGTACTGTATACCTATCCAACTACTCATAGCTGGTAAGATCATCATAGGCCCTAGAAGAGTACTTACTACTGCCATTTCTCTAAATTAAAATAATTCTGTCCTAAATATTTATCTTTAAATACACATATATATTAATAGATATATTAGTATTATTTATTTATTTAATAATACATATGGCAACATTGTATTAATACATTAATATTATATGTGTATATACATATGTGTACATACACACATATATATATACAACTTGTAAAATGTAGAGAATAAGTGAGCTTCTTGTTCCCAAGCCCAACTGACACACTTACATGCAAACTAAGACTGAGAGAACCCCATTAAAGAGAGGGCAGAAAGATTGTAAATGCCAGAGGACCGGAGTACATGCTGTGAGACAATATATGCAGGACATGGCATGGATACTCTACCCTTAAAATATTAACAATATGGCTGCCTTAACTGAAGCTCGAAGAATTTGTTCTATTTCAACAACCACAAGTTTCTTTCATTCTCTTTCTGAATAAGTGTGATACTGGCTCCAGGAAGACAACAATTTCATTACAGAAAGGAGCTTGCAATATTACATGATTTTCAAACTCAACAAATAAACGGAATTCAATGTAAATTGGTGACTGATTTCATTTTGTTTTTTCTTCTCATTGAAGAAATAGTAGTGCAAAATTAAGTTAAAATTCAAGTGGAAACTTCTTTTCTGCAGTAGGTGCTGCTCAGGATGAAAGGAAAAGCGAGAAATCACATACTTCCCTGGGGCACACAGTAAAAAATGCAGCCCTATGCACAACTAAATTTCATCCCAGTGGAATCCATTATGAACTCTGACCTTTAAAACTATGAGGCAATTACAATTATTTTATATTGTTTTAAGTCCAAAAGTACATTTTTATTGCAGCAATAAGAAACTAAAGTAAGTAAACATTCACAAAATATGAGGAATTTTAAAAACCTATAATGGTAATTGTCAGGAGCCACCTAGGGGAGGTTTTTGATTTTAGCCATTCTGATTGGTGGAATCTCAGGTCGTTTTTACTTGCTTTTCCCTGATCACTAAGGACTTTGAACATTTCCTTTAGTGTTTCTCGGCTATTCAAGATTCCTCAGTTGTGAATTCTCTGTTTATTTCTATACCCTATTTTTTCGATTGGGTTGTTTGGTTTTTTTGGAGGTTAGCTTTTTGAGTTCTCTATATATTTTGGATATTAGTCCTCTATTGGATGTGGGGTTAAGTCCAAGTGGACCAAGAACCTCAACATAAAACCAGATAAACTGAATCTAATAGAAGAGAAAGTAGGAAAGAGCCTTAACTCATTGGCAAGGGGGAAATTTTCTTAAACAGAATCTCAGTGGCTCAGGCTCTAAGATCAAGAATTGATAAATGGGACCTCATGAAACTGAAAAGCTTCTGTAAGGCAAAGGTCATAGTCAATCAGATAAATCAGCAACCTACGGATTGGGGCAATTATAGTTTTTAACTTTAAATGAACCTGTGAAGTTAGTGGAGGGTAATGAGTTTAGTTAGATAACTAGTATTACTGGAACCATGTAAACATCTCTGTTGTTACTTTTTTATTCAATTTATGATTTGAATTTGTGTTTAAACTTGTGTGAACTCTGGAAAAGAATGCTTAGAATACTATGAGATCCATTCTCCTAAAAATGTACAAAAACTGAAAATGATGACATTAAGGAGACCAACATTGTCAGTTGGTCTAATGCTGCTTGTATTATAATCTGAATTTGGGTCCCTCAAAACTGTTTTGTCAAAGACAAGAAAGTATGACTGGAAGACACTGAGTGACCCTGTCCCTAGTTAATTGTGATTGGTGAATAATGATGCCAACAGCCAATAGTTGGACAGAAGAGAAATAGGTGTGATTGAGTTTTTGGGGGTGAGAGATGAGACCAGGAGGAGGGGAGAAGAAAAAGGAAGTCATCGTGGAGGAAAAACCAGCAGGAGAGGGGGCTGCCAAGGCCTAGAGGCCAAGAGAACATGGCTCTGAGGACTTCCTGGTTGGAGTTGAAAACAGCCCAGATAGAATATAGTAAATAGTGATTGATAGCTTTTAGTTATCAATTAGAAGGTAGAGTCTAAGAGCATGCAGGGTAGTAGTTGCCCAGCAAATGTGCTGCTTAAGGAATATTAAAATATAAAGGTGGTATGTGGGTGTTTCACTCAGGAACATAAATGGTCTAAGGCAGGTGGAAACTCACCTTTTATTAGTAATTATTATAGTCAGATGGAGAATTAGAAACAACAGCAGAAGGAGAATTAGAAATTAAGGGAGAAGAACAGAAGAGATACAGTGTAGACACTAAACAGAAGCAATAGACACATAACTTGTTAAAGATAGGTTTTTCTCTTTTTTTCTTTCTCTGAGAAATAAAGATTGGAATCACTTTTCAAAGTGTTTAGATTTTCCTGCAAGTGATTTTCTTTAGCTGGCAAAGAGTAAATAAACTCACGGCCTTAGGGTAGGGGGAGATGGAGAACCTGTAGAGAAAAGAACCTAAGACCTCTTTATTTAATTCTTCCCCTTCATCCAAATCCCCCATCCCTGGCTGTTTAATAATTGAATATTAATCACAGGAGATCTGTGGCTTCTGGTCTTAGAATAACTCAGACAGAGACAGGTAAAATATAGAAAGCAATCTTTATTCTTCCAGAACAAAGTACTGCCACACATCCCCACACACATACCACCTCGGCTACCTTCCAGGAAGAATCACCAGAGGCTTGTGCTGGTCTCCAGCAGATAATTATTGGAATATATTGATATGTATTAGACCAATTTACATGAGTAATCTCATAAAGACAATAGAAAACAGACTTCATTTGATATATCACATGATACATTTTATGGAGAAAGGAGATGGGTAAAATTTTGACTCACCATTCCCTGTACCACCTATGCAAGAGGAAGGTAAAAATAGTGCTGAGATAGTTCCTAGATTTTTAATGGACAGATTTTAAAAGGTTATGGTTTCTCACCTCCTGTATTCCCTAACAAACTATTAAAACTTTATCAGGAGTGCCCCTTATCCATCATTTTCACAATTTCTAAAGGGAAGGAGGTATAACTGCTATCTAGAGAAGTTAGAAATGTCCCTGAATAACCTTCAATGCACAGGTTAGCACCATTCACTAAGCATTATTTTGACTAGTATGTTGCTAGCTACTAGTTTGTGTTAGGAATCCATGAGTTACAGTGGTGTAATAGTGACACAAATATTTTTGGAATAACTAGCCACTTTCCAATTGGATGTAAGACACATTCCATAAGATATAAGTCATGCCTGAAACTGTTAACTTGGTCAATAGCTCATGACTGAGTAGCTCATAGGCCCTAGATGATATCTTACTATACTTACTCAGCAGAATGCATATAGTATTAAACTGTACACTAAGTATTTATCTTTGCAAGCATAAATTTGTCTAGCTCTTCATTGAAGAAACACCTTTCTGCAGTAGATGACTATCAACACAGAAACTCACAACTGGTACAAGTGCAGAGAATAGAAAGTGGTGCATTGCTTTGGTCAAAAAAGGTCATCTATATTAATTCCCACGCCAAAGCTGAGGAGTCTTCTCATAAAAGGGACAAGAAAGATGGCAAGAGTCCAAAATAGTGAATGAATTTGGGGATACATTAACTCTGGTCATGACAGAGATGTTGTACACATGAACTTACAGGCACTCTGACTTCATGAGTAAAGCAGACCAGCAAAAGTCTCAACAAATATGAAAGGGGTACACAAAATCCCATTCCTATCTGAGAAAATATTGGCAACTGCTGTAGTGTGCCCAGATAAAAAGCACTGTGTGTCTCTTGTAGAAGGGTTGTTACCATCCAAGAAGTCCTACTGTGTAGGGAGTGGAGGAAGTTTTGGGTGGGCGAAATTCTGAGTGAATTCATATTATTGACAAGGACACAGTCATGTCAAGGAGACCAAGGTCTCGGACCCATGTAAATCAGCAATGACATTTCCCCACATGAGTCAGGATCAAAAGAAATGACAAAGCTGTCCTTGGCATTGGAATATGAGTGTTTATGGACAATTAATCAGTGTATATGTAAACTGACAACTACAGCTTCCTCTGATGTTTACCGTAGACACCTTCTCCTGAAAATAGCTTACCCCCACCCTGTGTCCTACCTAATAAACATGCTGTGCTTCCAGGTTTCAGGTGGTCACAGACCCCCAAGCAGCATTCCTGTACATGAATCTCTTCTATTTTCTTTTCCTTGAAGCCCCAGAGGGATGAAGGACGGGGAGTAAAAGACAAAGACAGGAGATAGAGAACAAAGGAGAAGGGGAAGGGAACAAGAGAGAAGGAAGAGGGATATTTTCCCTGAAAAAAAAACAAATGAATGTCTCTGAATAAAGAAGAGACAGATTTGGCCCATAGAAGAATGAAAGTTTATAAAGAGAAAAGGGGAAAACCCATGTTAGGATGAGTTGGTATCTTTTGATTGAACATGTCAATTAGAGTAACCAAAAGGAGGCTTTTGATTTCTGGACTTCAATACTTTGATAGCTGGATCTTAGTAGTCAGCCTCATGGGGAAGAAGTGGCCAAATAAGGGAATAGACTTGGTGGCTAGTGTTAGGACTGTGATCTACCAGTTTAGCAAGTAAGAGGAAATGGGGGAAGGGCAAGGCCTGCCAGAAGCATGTTTGCCAAGCTCAGGTCTACTACAGCCCTTCAGAGCCCACTAAAGCATCTAGGTATAATAAGTGACACAGAGTCTGAAGAGTGGGAAAAAGTTGTCTTGCCTCAGTCATTAAAACGTCCTGAGGGCACAGGAAATCCAACTGAAATGAGCAAGATAGTGCTACTGAAAAAGTAATTCCAGTGCTAAGAAAGGGGAATTAGGAGATATAATAATATAACTTAAAGGATTTTCAGAGACTTAGTAAGCTATTGCCCTACATTTGTCGTACTGAGATTTTTATTTGAACAATAATTTTTATGTAATTGTGATATTTTTAAAGAAAAACCCAGTGATAGTTTATGGTTAATAATCATGAGATAAAGTTTTATTTTGAAGTTCCTTTCAGTGCCTAACTTTTTGAAAAATTGTATGCAGTGACTTTATTAAAATACTGTTTCATCTTCTCACTGTAGCAACAATACTTTTCCACCTTTTACTGAGAGTGTCTTTCAAACACACGTCAATTCAAGAAATATCTGAATTTGTACAAAGTTAAATCCATTGAGAAAGTATAGTCTTAAAAGCCATATAAAACAAAATGGAAAACTATATAAATCTAGCAGAATGTGTGACTATGCCAGTCTGTCACTATGTAACCATTGCCCTCACTATTTCTGCTTCCTAAGTAATAAAAGTTGAAAACATCTTTACATAAAGACTTCAGAAAAAGTGGGGGGCTGTTTAAGGGTAAACATGTCATGGAATGGAGAAAGGTTACAAACGTGTGTCCAAGGGAACAGTCACAGCTGGGAAGACACAGCCTCTTCCTGTGTCTTCCTCTCTGATAATGACATGTAGGTATTACAGAGGCAGCTTTCTCTTTGTGGATATTGTCATTGAGATCTTATACATCTTGTTAAAATTTTGGGACATATTTTCTTCTACAATTTAGAGAAAGGACTTGTAATTTTTTTAGCAATTAATCCAATTTGATATTTTACATAGACACCTTTTATATAAATGCTATGAAGTCTCTTTGAAATTGTTGAGGGCTGTCTATTAGTACCTCAAAGTTAAAGGTTTCTTTTACTGTATAGTAACCTAGTATACGAAAACCTTTGGTTGATCCCTATAGCGATGAAGTAAGAGTTTTATTTTACCTTTCTGCAGTTGTTTGTGTTAACAGAAGGTCATTGGTGCTACGTATAGATGGTTATACCCCGTAACGTCTTAAAGGCTTTAGCAACAGTTACTTTCTAATGTTGACTCATTCAGCAGCAGCCTCTGATAACATAGACTATGTATTTTTTGAGTCTACAGATCTGAAAATGCATTTCCAGCCCCATGGAAACACCATAAACTTTTCTGAAAGGTACTGGAATAATACTAGTATAGGGTACTTTGTGGACAAGGTGAAAGTCAATAAGAGGTTCATGCCATTAAACAATGCAAAAAAATTGAAAGGTTAGTAGGTTTTTTTCTTAAATTGCCATGCTGTTTAAATCAAGATTGAGTAATGGTGTGCTGTCAGTGGCAGTACAGGTAAGCTCTGGTGTACACTCTGTTGTGACATGAAAATACACCCACACCTCACACCCCACACCCTAGCAGAATCACTCAGCCTCCTGCATAATGTCACCGGTCACAATGTGTCAACCCCACCTTTGTCTCCATGGCAATGATTATCACATCTAAGTTGGGTGCAAAAGACAGAAGCAAAACCCTTTTCTTCAGTGATGTTCAAGATTACTCAGGTTTTTAGTTTTAATGTGAAGCCAGAGAATTTTCCGAGTAGTTTCTGCCAAGCACCCTTGACTTCCTTATTCCTCAGACTGTAAATCATGGGGTTCAGCATGGGTGTCAAAATTGCATAGAATAGAGAAATCAACTTTTCCTGAAGGACAGACGGGCTGGAATGGGGCTGTATGTAAGTGAAAATGGCCATGCCGTAGCACAGAGCTACCACAGTGAGGTGAGAGGCACAGGTGTGGAAGGCTTTCTTTCTTCCCTCTTTGGACTGGATTTTCAGGATGGTGGAGATGATCTGGATGTAGGATAGGAGAACCAGGCAGAAAGGGGTCATCAGGAGAATGATGCTTGATACCATGATAGCAACTTCATTGGCAGAGATATCCACACAGGCCAGCCTCACTACAGCAAGAAGTTCACAGGATATATGGTCGATGTACCTGTTTGTGCACATGGGCAGTTGGAAGGTGATAGCAGTCTGCATGACTGAGTTCATGGAGCCACTGACCCAAGATACAATAGCCATCCTACTGCATAGTCCTGTATCCATTATGGCAGAGTACCTCAGTGGATTGCACACTGCCACATAACGGTCATAGGCCATCATCGCTAATAGGACAAACTCAATTCCTCCTAAGCCCAGAGAGAAAAATAACTGGGCTGCACAGCTCAGGAATGGGATTGCTTTGTGTGGGGCAAGAAAATTAACCAGCAGCTGGGGGACTATGCTTGTGGCATAAGACACATCCACCAGGGACAGGTTGGTGAGAAAGAAATACATGGGAGTGTGGAGTCTGCTGTCCAGTCTGATCAGAAGAATGATGAGGAAGTTCCCCAATACTGTCACCAGGTACATCAGCAGGAACAGGATGAAGAGGGAGACTTGAGTGTTCCAGTCACTGGACAGGCCAAGGAGGATGAATTCATGCATCCATGTCTGGTTGTCTGTTCCCATCAACAAATGTTAATCTACACTAAAAGTGAAACAATTGATCATCAAGAAGAACAAAAATAATACTTTTAATTCATCTGTGTAACTTTCCCATCTGCCAATTAGGCATTTTGAATCATGATGGACCTAATCCTGGTGTGTTTTGTGCTTACTTTTCCTCAGAAGGACAGATGTGGGTCATTTGGTATCAGGAGGATCAGCTAAAGCCTGAAGATTGTACATTACTACCATGCTAACAGCCTTACCACTTTACTAACTCATTTTCAGTTCAAGGGTGAGCATAGAATGGTGCATGAGATTAGCAGATAAAATAATGAGCAAAAGAATTTAATTAGAATGGTAAGTAGGAGTCTTAGGCACATCCACTAGATTTGTCCTGGTGAAATGCATTAATCTATTATACAAGCAAAGATTTGGAAGAAGTAAGGTCTGCAGAAAGCATTAGAGAACCAAGATGTGAAACAGTTTTATTGTGCAAGAAGATGATGTTGGTTAAATGCTAAACACACACACAAAGTATTAATAACATAAACCTATATGGAGACTCAAATATGGTTAACTTCTAGTAGCAACTTTTAGCCATGAATTGAGGAACTGACATAATTGAGTGTTAGTAGCAACATGACCTCTATGTTGAAATAGCAAACATGATTTTTCCTAAAACGCTTCCATTAATTCAGTCACAAATATCCCCGGCATTTTTCTTCAATATATCCGAGAGCTCACATTTGGTTTCAACCTTAAGGACCTGGGGAACAGTGGGACAAATGGTCCTTTTGAAAACCTTTGATCTCTTCAGCCTTAACTTAACTTGGGGAAGGTAGGGATTTTATTTCATCTTTTGAGTTTGTTGTTCTTGAGAACCTATCCTTTTGGGGGCTCAAGAGATAGAGCACCATTTGCTGCTCTTCCAAAGGATCAGGGTTTGGCTTCCAGTACCTACACAGTAGCTTGTAAACATCCATAATTCCTGATCCAGGGGATACAATGCCCTCTGACATCTGCAGGCACCAGACATGACAATTTTGTGGTGCCTATATATGTATGTTCATACACATACACTAGCTAAATAAATCTTTTAAAAATATTAGATGCTATACTTTGGATCTAGTTTCTATGAAAACAAGAATAGAGATGTTTTGTTGATTTAAATAAAAGAAAGATATTTAAAGTCTAATCTTCATCACCCAGGACAGAATAAAGTATAAATTTTGGTGCACGTGTAGTTGGTCACTGTCTTGCTTTTGTCGGGCAAGAACCTTTTCAGCAAACCTTATATATTATAATTTGAATGCTGAAGAGAACAGGGTTTCATTTTACTTTTTAAGTCAGCTCATTCTTGCTGAATGTTTGCCTATTAATTGACATCCACTTCATCAGAACAGAGATGGGAAGAACTGAGGACAGGAAGAAGCTTGGTCAGAGTTAGATCTCTGAAATGGAAGGGTGACAATGTCACTGTTTTAACTCTCTTCCAGACAATGGAAAGAAGAGAGCAACCAGTTTCAGAAATGTCTGTGTTGTACATGGTTTACCCAACCACATGTTTTCAACTCCTCTCAAATGTCCTCCTCACAATGTGGCCCCTGTTTCAACAGTTCCTCCTTTACTGCTCAGTCCTGTTTCTCCCATGTGCACTTACAGTGTTGCTTTTCTAAAATCACGATAAACCTACAAAAGCATCACACTGTCACGTTAAAAAAAAAGACATTCAATTTAGAGTTTAAATTCTAAAAATCTACAAAAAATAGTTCATTAGGAAAAATATTTCAGCAGATAAGTGATGATTATGTAGCCAGTCTGGCTTGAATGGCCATCTTCTCCATTAAGCTTACAGATTCACTTAGCACCACTCTGCCAGAAGCTGACATTTCAGGGTGAATACCACCCTCCCCATTTCAAACTGCCAGGCTAAGTGGAGGAAAGACACAGAAACAGAATGGAACACTGGCTAGTGATTGTTGCCCACTGCACTGGCCTGCTGCCTGAGGACCGGGTAAGTGTTTGACTCATGTGCTCCTTTGCTCACCTCCAGCTCCACTACTGTCAGGCCTCATTAGTAATGAGTCTCACATGCTTTGCCCTCCTGTAACTTCTCGCTAAGGCCTGAGGAAGCTATTTGGGCTGCTGGAGTGTATACACACATAGTCAGGTAGCTGAAAGGGTCACTGGTGAAGTTAAGGTTGGGAGATGAACATGATGAACATGCATACCCAGAGTTCTTGGACATGAAGGTGACAGTTCTTAATTACAGTAACCCATTTTGAGCTCCTGCTCTCTGCCTCCTTTTGGAACTCTTTTTTTCTTTCTTTCTCCTTATCGATCTCAGGTTTCTTTGTTCTGCAGTTGTCATTAACTTCACAGTTCTCTCTTATTATTAAAAATATGCATATGCAAATCTATGTTTGGGAAATGATGTTTATTGTGTATGTATTCTATAATTAGCTGCACCTCATGACTGGTTTTCACTTTCCAGACTCACTCCCTATTATTTGTTATATAAGCTGTGGAAAATTCTACTTATTAACTTACAAAAATTCAAAGCTTTTGATAACCTGAAATCATTAAGTCTACAGACTTTTGTTCTATGTTTAGTCTTCCTTTATTCTTAAGCAAATCAGTTGTACCTAATGTTCCTCTAGTATTCAGCTTCTATTTTAATTTTCCTCTCTATTTCTCTAAATTCTCTTACAAGGTTGCAATGTGCATTTCCCAAGATGGTGTGCTCTGAGCTCATAGTCTTCTATCTTCCGTTGTTTGGGGAACATTGATTTTACTATCCTTATTATCTAGTCTGTGCAGCCAAAGTTCAATTAATTCTACAGTAGTTCCCTAGACTTTTCCCTAAAGTAAATCAAACAGCTTAATGAATACTTCTTAAATCTCTTACCAATGACTGCATTCGTCTCCCTACATACTAGATTCCTTCTAAACCTTTTTTTATTTCTAATAATAATAATAAAAAAAACTCCATTCCTTTGCTACATATTACACATTTCTTTAATCTCCCATATGTTATCATGGCTGTCTCATGAAGTGCATGACTCCTTGATCATCTCCTTTATGTAATCTTGACCTTGTCAAAATGATATGTCTTATACTCCAAATGATTCATTCAAAAGACAAATTTATTGACATAGTTTTCATGTACTAGCAGAAGGTTTAACTGATTTTGGAATTAAGTTGATAATAAACAGACTTCTATGCAATTCATAATATTTTCTTAAGCTATAACTTATAGTAACTTTTATCTGGCTGCACGTTGTCTACAAAGAATTTTTTATTGAAATATGTTTCTAGCACCTGAATACCTTCCTGATATTTTGGATGATTATTCTTAATCTATGATACTTCCAATTTGTTTCTAATTTTACTATAGTTTAAAAATAATTAGTATACAAATATTTATCCGTGTGTGTGTGTGTGTGTGTGTGTGTGTGTGTGTGTGTGTTTGTAAAACCTGCATTTCAAAACAAAAATGGGGGAAACACATTGGCTAGATGTCTTAATACAGCTACGGCTAATAGCGCCTTCACATTACTTTGTGATGTGATCATCAAAAAACTATGTCAATAAATTTGATCTTCCATCAAAATATAGTTGAATTTCTTCTTTATTTCACTATGAATAAATGAGGGTCCAAATACTCATTTCATGGTGTATCATTTTAGGCAGGAAGCCAGAGATTGGTCTTTGCCACCACAAGCAGTCTGTAGGTTCTATTCATCTCCCTAAATTTATGATTTGTCATAGACATACAAAGGATAAAATAAAAGAAATATTTGCTCTATTTATGTGCATAAGAAAGACAAAAGAGCCTGTGAGTCAAGTATAATCCCATAGCTGATGTTAAGAACACGATGGTGTCAAGCAGTGAACATGGTGTCCATGTCCATTTTACTGAGCTCTCCCTCCTACACAACTGGCCTTCATATTCCCTGTTTAGTATTTGATCAACTGCAGACATGTCACCTGGTCACTAGGCATCCTCCATTCTCCTGTGATAAATAACAAAATCCCATTTTGCATTATTCAAATCATAGTATCCCACCAAATCATATGTATTCATCCCACCTCAACTAATACCACTTTAAATGTCCTTTAAGGTATATCGATGTGTTTAAAACAAGTTCATCAATCAGAACATTGTGCTGAAACATGAGATATACCTGTGGCTCACTGCCTGAGACATGAGTATCATGAAGGAGGAACTTTCTTCTACTATGTTTTATGAATTACAGTAAGGCAATATAGCTAGCGTGGTCATAATGAATAGAAAATAGTAAATATTACAGCAAGAAAAACTTTGCAACTGGGGCATAGCTTAGTAGTAAAAGCATATACTTGGGGTTGGGGATTTAGCTCAGTGGTAGAGCATTTGCCTAGCAAGCGCAAGGCCCTGGGTTCGGTCCCCAGCTCAAAAAAAAAAAAAAAAGAAAGAAAGAAAAGCATATACTTACCATGTGTGGGGTCCTGGGTTTAATTCCTGGCATGAAAAAGAGAAGAAACAATGCAGGACAAAGAGAAGAGGGGAGGAAAAGGACTCTTGAAACATTTTATGAAATATTATCCCCTCTGACTTCCCTATTACACTCCTAGTCCCAGGGCTCAGGAAGCATCACAGATGATGGGAAAGAGAGGTTATAATATACAGATGTTGGGAGGACTGGGATGAGACCACTGAACTCATAAATTTTCAGTAGCCATGGTTTCATAAGTCCTTTACCAGATTATACCATCCCAGCATCAGAGCTGGGAGGTAGAGTCAGTTTTCTTTATGAATGTGGCCATGGTAGGTAGACCATGCTCCAAGGAGTGGCCCCACAATTAAGACTACATGGACAACACACATTTTATTTGTCAGGTAAATAAATAAGAAATAATTACCTTTGTTTGGCCCTGGTGAAAATTACCTTTATGTGCCTTTGAGAATTATCTAGTAATTACTCACTAAAGTAATTTATCAAGAATTAAATGTGTGTTCTGTGACAAAGAAACAAAGACCAAAACTTAAAACAAAACAAAAAGCACCCAAGATCCTTTAGACAAACTTCTTCATGCCATAATACATATAATTTCCAAACATTAGTTAGTAAACCCTTTTTAATGAAATAAATCTACTCTGATTACATAGAAACTCTCATATTTTAATCTAGTTTTGAACTATAACAAATCAAATATTGTTCTTTCACTAATTCAATCTTATAATCTCACCCAGCATTTTACATGCAGTTTTTCTTACCCGCCCCCCCCCCCCCATTTTCTGCCCCTTTATAACATCTTTACTTGGAAGTATCTGTGATCTGAAAAAAAAAGTAAGGAGTTAATTCTCACAGCCACACAAATTGATGTAAAAACCAGATAGGCATTTTTCTAGATGGTATAGGTAAAGTTTAACTTTCCTTGCTCTGAGTTTGTCTTCTAACATGTCTCTAAGTCATGTAACATTATGCAATGCTCTTCATCTCTGTGCATTAAAAAGCCTTTTTATAGGACAGGGCTCCTCCAATTAATCACACTTTTCTTCCCTCTCTTTTATTCAGAGCATTAAAAAAATCAGGAATTTTGTCCAGTTACACATATTTCTATGCTGAAAATGATGATTTGGTTACATTTCCTATTAACATTTGGTGTTTTAAGGTCATGAATTCAGGCATTACTTAGGCTATTGTTCAGAGGAGACTCCCATTCCCACCCATTTCCTACATCTCTACAGAGGCTTTCTTATTCCAAATGAGAATAGAATTTCTGAAAATAAGGATAGCACACCCACCTCATATCTGGCCTCCAGTATAAATGATACATTAAAGGAAATGTGATCAGCTGATCATCAGGTCAAACATGAAAGACATGACCCATAGAAATTCAACAAAACAGCAGAAGCTCTCACTCAACCTGTGCCATATAGTCATCACATGTGGGTGTGGGGATGCCTCTTGATGCTTCTGCTCATATTGCTTTCTAAGCATGCTTTAGTGGCATTTAGTATTCCTTAATGCTGACACTCCAGAAATGCTGGTGCACAGACAGAAGCTTGGAACTTGAATATCGCTTGCCTTCTCAATAGCCACTATCATATATTTTAACCAAACCAATGAATGCATTTTGAATTTTTTAATTTCTATCTACCTCTATAGACTAGGTGTCTCCATAAATTATGCCACCCTACCTCTCCCCTGCCTCCACATATATTAAGAAATGTATTTGATTTAGAAAACATAAGGGCTATTCACAGTATTACAGAATTTCTATGTGTTCCATCAATCTTAAATTTAAGAAAGTAATCCTTTTCATTATCTCTATTAATGTATATAACAGGTTATCATTGAGCACTTTGCCTCATTTATAACTTTCTAAACTCTGTAGTACAAATAGAAACCAGGAATAGTGAGACCTCAAAAAACCTTCTATTGTTAAATATTCTTTTATCTATCCTGTGTTTCTTGTTTTTCCATATGAAGTTGGGAACTATCTTTTCAAGATCTGTGAAAAATTGTGTTGAAACTTTTTATTTATTCTTCTGTTATGTATCACATCTCAACTACAATTATTCCTAACTCCTCTGCTTCTAGTTCCTCCCCTATCATCCTTCTCTCCCAAATATATACTGCTGTCTTTCCCTTCATAGAAGGGCAAGCCTCTCCGAGATATAAATCAAACATGGCATGAAAAATTATGAGTAAGCACTTTATCTCACAATATCTTTTCACAAATACAGCACTAAAAAGGATAACAGTTGGGAAACTCCAACACAAGGAGGGAAACTACACCCTAGAAAAGGCAAGAAAGCAATCTTTCTTGCAACAAACCCTAAAGAAGAAAGCAAAATAGAATTCCACCTCTAACAACAAAAATAACAGGAAACAACAATCACTATTCCTTAATATTTCTTAACATCAATGGACTCAATTCACCAATAAAAAAACATAGACTAACAGACTGGATATGTACAAAGGAACAGGCATTTTGGCACATATAAGAAAAGCACTTCAGAGACAAAAACAGACACTATCTCAGAGTAAATAGCTGGAAAAAAATTCCCCAGGAAATGGTCCCTAGAAACAATGGGGAGTAGCCATTATAATATCTAAGAAAATTGACTTTCAACCAAAAGTTATCAAAAAAGAAATGGATGGACACTTTATGTATATGAAAGAAAAAAATCCACCAAGATGAACTCTCAATCCTGAATATCTATGTTCCAAATACAAGGGCACCTACATTCCTAAAAGGAACCATACTAAAGCACAAAGCACACATTGTACCTAACACAGTAATAGGGGAGACTTCAACACCCCACTCTCATCAATGGACAGATCATGGAAACAGAAACTAAACAGTGACCCAGAGAAACTACCAGAAGTTATGAACAAATGGATTTAACAGATATCTACAGAACATTTCATCATAAAACAAAGAATATACCTTCTTCTCATCACATCATGGGACCTTCTCCAAAATTGATCATATAATTGGTCACAAAACAGGCCTCAACAGATACAAGAAGTTTGAAATAATCCTATGCATCCTATCAGATCACCATGGACGAAGGTTCGTCCTGAATAACAACAAAAACAACAGAAAGTCCATATACATATGGAAGCTCAAAACACTCTACTCAACAACTCGGTCAAGGAAGAAGTAAAGATAGAAATTAAGGACTTTTTTGAATTTAATGAAAAGGAAGGCAAAACATACCCAAACTTATGGGAAACAATGAAAGCAGTACTAAGAGGAAAACTCATAGCTCCATAAAGAAACTGGCGAGAGCATATACTAGCAGTTTGACAGCACACCTAAAAACTGTAAAAAGAAGAAGAAGAAGAAGAAGAAGAAGAAGAAGAAGAAGAAGAAGAAGAAGAAGAAGAAGAAGAAGAAGAAGAAGAAGAGGAGGAGGAGGAGGAGGAGGAGGAGGAGGAGGAGGAGGAGGAGGAGGAGGAGGAGGAGGAGGAGGAGGAGGAGGAGGAGGAGGAGGAGGAAGAAAATGCACACAAGAGGAGTGGAAGGCAAACTCAACCAAGTAGAAACAAAAAAAACCTATAAAAAGAATCAACAAAAACCAAGATCTGATTCTTTGAGAAAATCAACTAGATAGATAAACCCTTACCAATGCTAACCAGAGAGTACAGAGAGAATATACAAATTATCAAAACCAGTAATGGAAAGGGAGACCTAACAAGAGAACCTGAGGAAATCCAAAAAAAATCACGAGATCCTACTACAAAAAAATATATTCAACAAAACTGGAAAATCTGGAGGAAATGGACAGTTTTCTAGAAAGATACCAAGTACCAAAGTTAAATCAGGATCAAATAAACCATCAAAATAGTCCCACAACTCCTAAAGAAATAGAAGCAGTTATTAAATGTTTCCCAACCAGAAAAATCCCTGGCCTAGATGGCTTTAGTGGAGAATTCTATCAGACCTTCATAGAAGAATAGAAGACCTAATATCAATATTGTCCAAAATATTCCACAAAATAGAAACATAAGGAACAACAAAGAAAGAGACCTTCAGACCAATTTCCCTTATGACTATCAACTCAAAAATTCTCACTAAAATTCTCACAAACTGAATCCAAGAACACATCAAAACCATCATCCAACATGATCAAATAGGCTTCATCACAGGGATGCAGGGATGGTTCAATATATGGAAATCCATCAACATAATACACTATATTAAAAAACTCACATGATCATTTCATTAGGTGCTGTGAAAGCATTTGACAAAATTCAATACACCTTCATGCTAAAAGTCTTAGAAATATCAGGAATTCAAGACCCATACCTAAACATAGTAAAAGCACCATACACCAAACCAGTAGCTAACATCAAACTAAATGAAGAGAAATATGAAGTAATTACACTAAAATCAGGGACTAGACAGTGCTGCCACTCTTTACCTAGTTATTCAATATAGTACTCTAGGTCCTAGCCACAGAAATCAGACAAAAATGAGGTCAAAGGGATACAAATTGGAAAGGAAGAAGTCAAAATATCACTATTGGCAGATGCACATGATGGTATACTTAAATGACCCCCAAATTTCCACGAGAGAAATATTAACCCTGATAAACAACTTCAGCAAAGTTCTGGATATCAAATTAGCTCAAACAAATCAGTAGACTTCCTCTACTCAGAGGATAAACAGGCTGAGAAAGAAATTAGGGAATCGACACCTATGGTGACACAGTAGTCACAAATATTATAAAATATATTTTATATAATATATAAAATATTATATAGAGTCTGTGTGACTCTAGCCAAACAAGTGAAATATATGTGTGACAAGAGCTTCAAGCCTCTGAATGAAGAAATCGAAGAAGATATCAGAGGATGGAAAGACCCCCATGTGTTCAAGGTTCTTCCCCACTTTTTCTTCTATTACTTTACGTCTATCTTGTTTTATGTGGAGGTCCTCGATCCACTTGGACTTAAGCTTTGTACAGGGTGATAAGATAAGATCATTTTGCATTCTTCTACATGCTAACCTCCAGTTGAACCAGCACCATTTGTTAAAAATGCTGTCTTTTTTCTTGGAGACTTGAAGTTCTTGTCATACAGATCTTTCACTTGCTTGGTTAGGGTCACACCAAGGTATCTTACGTTATTTATGATTATTGTGAAGGATGTCATTTCCCTAATTTTTTCTCAGCCTGTTTACCCTTTGAGAAGAGGAAGACTACTGTTATGTTTGAGTTAATCATATATCTAGCAACTTTGCTGAAGTTGCTTATCAGGCTTGGTAGTTTTCTGTTGGAAATTTTTGGGTCACTTACACTTAAGTATACTCTCATGTCATCTGGCAGTAGTGATATTTTGGCTTCTTCCTTTCCAATTTATATCCCCTTGATCTCCTTTTGTTTTCTGATTTCTCTGGCTAGGTCTTCGAGTACTATATTAAATGAGTAGGGAGAGAGTGGGCAGCTTTTTCTAGTCCCTGATTTTACTGGGATTACTTCAAGTTTCTCTACATTTAGTTTGATGTTGGCTACTGGTCTGCTATATATTGCTTTTACTATGTTTAGGTATGGTCCTTGAATTCCTGATCTTTCCAAGACTTTTAATATGAAGGGGTATTGAATTTCGTCAAATGCCTTCTCGGCATCTAATGAGATGTTCATGAGGTTTTGAGTTTGTTTATATAGTGTATTGTGTTGATGGATTTCGATATATTGAACTATCCCTGCATCCCTGTGATGAAGCCTACTTGATCATGATAGATGATCATTTTGATGTGTTTTTGGATTCAGTTTGTGAAAATTTTAGTAAGTACTTTTGCACTGAAATTTATAAGGGAAGTTGGTCTGAAGTTCTCTTTCTTTGTTGTATCTTTGTGTGATGTAGGTATAAGGGTAATTGTGGCTTCATAGAAGGAATTGGGTAATGTTCCTTATGTTTCTATTTTGTGGAGTATTTTGGACAGTATTGGTATTAGGTCTTCTATGAAGGTCTGATAGAATTCTCCACTAAAGCCATCTAGGCCTGGGCTTTTTCTGGTTGGGAGATTTTTAATAATTGCTACTATTTCTTTAGGAGTTATGGGGCTTTTGATGGTTTATAAGATCCTGATTTAACTTTGGTACTTGGTGTTTTTCTAGAAAACTGTCCATTTCCTCCATATTTTCCAGTTTTGTTGAATATAGTCTTTTGTAGTAGGATCTCATGATTTTTTTGAATTTCCTCAGATTCTGTTGTTAGGTCTTCCTTTCCATTACTGGTTTTGTTAATTTGGCTACTCTCTCTCTCTGTGCCCTCTGGTTAGTCTTGGTAAGAGTTTGTCTATTTTGTTGACTTTCTCAAAGAACCAGCTCCTGGTTTTGTTGATTTTGTATAGATTTTTTTTGTTTCTACTTGGTTGATTTCAGTCCTGAGTTTGATTATTTCTTGCTATCTACTGCGCTTGGGTATACCTGCTTCTTTTTTGTAGAGTTTTTAGCTGTGCTGTCAATATGCTAGTGTATGTTCTCTCCAGTTTAGGCACTCAGATCTATGAGTTTTCCTCTTAGTACTTCTTTCATTGTGTCCTATACATTTGGGTAGGCTATGCCTCATTCTCATTAAATTAAAAAAAGTCCTTAATTTCTTTCTTTATTTCTTCCTTGACCAAGATATCATTGATTAGAGCATTGTTAAACTTCCAGATTTATGTGTTCTTTCTGTTGTTTTGATCTGATAGGATGCAAGGGATTATTCCAATCTTCTTGTATTGGTTGAGGTCTCTTTTGTGACTGATTATATAATCAATTTTGGAGAAGGTATCATGACGTACTGAGAAGATAGATTCTTTTTTTTTTTTTTTTTTGGATGAACTGTTCCATAGATATCTGTTAAATCCATTTGGTTCATATCTTCTGGTAGTTTCTCTGGGTCACTCTTTAGTTTCTGTTTCCATAATCCATCCATTGATAAGAGTGGGGTGTTGATTATTGTGTGAGGTGCAATGTGTGCTTTGAACTTTAGTAAGGTCCCTTGCCTTTGGAACATAGATATTCAGGATTGAGAGTTCATCTTGGAGGATTTTTCCTTTCATATACATAAAGTGTCCATCCTTATCTTTTTTTATAGCTTTTGGTTTAAGGTTGTTTTTATTTAGTATTATAATGACTACTCCAACTTGTTTCTTGGGATCGTTTGCTTGGAAAGTTGTTTTCCAGCCATTTACTCTGAGGTAGTGTCTGTCTTTGTCACCGAGGTGTGTTTCCTGTGTGCAGCAAAATGTTGAGTCTTCTTTGTATATCCAGTCTCTTAGTCTATTCCTTTTTATTGGGGAATTGAGTCCATTGATATTAAGAGATATTAAGGGATAGTGATTGTTGTTTCCTGTTATTTTTGTTGTTAGAGGTGGAATTATGTTTGTGTGGCTCTCTTTTGAGTTTGTTGCAAGAAGATTACTTTCCTCCCTTTTCTAGGGTGTAGTTTCCCTTCCTGTGTTGGAGTTTTCCATCTTTTATCTTTTTACAGCTGGATTTGTGGAAAGATATGTAAATTTGGTTTAATGTTAAATAGAGAGTTTTGCTTGATATAGTTGCCTGGGCTTCCACTTGTGTTCTCTCAGGATTTTTATGACATCTGCCCAGAATTTTCTGGTTTCATAGTCTCTTGTGATATCTGGTGTAATTCTGATAGGTTTGCCTTTACATGTTCCTGATCTTTTTCCCTTGCTGCTTTTAATATTAATTCTTTGTTTTGCGCATTTGGTGTTTTGACTACTGTCATGGGAGTAATTTCTTTTCTGATTCAATCTATTTGGAGCTCTGTAGGCTTCTTATATGTTTATGGGCATCTCTTTCTTTAGGTTAGGGAAGTTTTACTCTATAATTTTGTTGAAGATATTTACTGACCCTTTAAGTTGGGAATCTTCACTCTCTTCTATACTTATTATCCTTAGGTTTGATCTTCTCATTGTGTCCTGGACTTCCTGTATGCTTTGGGTTAGGGACTTTTGTGTTTTACATTTTCTTTGATGGTTGTGTCAATGTTTTCTATGGCATCTACTGCCCCTAAGGTTTTCTCTTTTATCTCTTGTTTTCTGTTGGTGATACATTGTATCTATGACTCCTGGTGTCTTTTCTAAATTTTCTATTACCAGGGTCTTCCCCATTTGTGATTTCTGTATTGTTTCTGTTTCCATTTTAGATCCTGGATGGTTTTGTTCAATTCCTTCAACTGTTTGGCTGTGTTATCCTATAATTCCTTAAGAGATTTTTGTGTTTCTCCTTTAAGGGCTTCTACTTGTTTACATGTGTTGTCCTGTATTTTGTTAATGGAGTTATTTATGTCCTTCTTAAGTCCTCCATCATCGTTATAAAATGTGATTTTATATCTACTTCTTGCTTTTTGGTGTGTTTGGATATCCAGTATTTTCTTTGGTGGGAGAACTGGGCTCTGATGATGCCAAGTAATCTTGCTTTCTGTTATTTAGTTTCCTGTGCTTGCTTCCTGCCATCTGGTTTTCTCTGGTGTTAGCTGGTCTTGCTGTCTCTGACAGTGGCTTGAACCTCCAGTAAGTCTGTATTTCATCACTCCTGGAGACCAGCTTTCTACCCGTGGGATCTGGGTACAGAGAGCTGTGTCACAGGATCAGCTCTGGGTGCAGGCAGAAACTAGAAAGGCCCTCTTCCATACTGCTCCTGGGTTCATGTGTCCTGAGGACCCCAAGTGGGTCCCTTGGAGCAGAATTGGTGGTCTTGCCTCTGCTCTCAGGTGTGTCAGCTCTCCTGGCAACTGGCTTTTAATTCTGGCACAAGCAAGACTGGAAGGATCCACTCCTTGACTGTTCCTAGATTCCTGTGTCCAGAGGGCTCTGTGCAGGTTCCTCTTGGGTCAGAAATGTAAGCAAAAGTGTGGTCTCCCCTGAGATCTCATGATTGTCTGTACGTCTGAGACTCCAGCTCTCTTCCCCATGGAATTTGGGCACAGAGTGCTGTGAGACTGGGTCAGCTCTGGGCACAGGCAGAAACTGGAAGGGCCCTGTCCTAGACTGCTTCTAGGTTCCTGTGTCCTGGTGGCTACAGGCGGTTCCCTCAGAACAGAAGTGGTGGTCTTACCTCTGCTCTTAGATGTGTTAGCACTCTGTTTTCTTATTTTTTTCCTATAGTATATATATATATTTTTTTTAAAAAAAAATGGGATTCCCAAGTGTGTAAATGAATGGGTCTCTGTTTCTTATTATTGGCTCTTTTCCCTTTTTTGTTTTGTCCAATTCAGTTGTGTTAGTTTTGGTTTTATTTTATTTTATGTTTTTTCATTTATTAGAAGCCTTTTTGTTTTATAGGTTTTTTTTAGAATATAAAAATTCATTATTGTGTTTTCATCATTAAAATTTGATTTTGGTCATTCTTTCTTGCCCTTCTACAGGGTCAAAAGAGACACATCATCTACTTTAACAACCTTAAATCGGACTTCAAGAATATCACCTACAGAATGACCTTTTTGACCAAATCCGCCACCAGAACTTTATTGTTTTTCTCAGTTACATTCAAGCAGGCATTATTGGACATGAGCCTTATGATCTTTTAGCATTCTTGCTTAGTCACACCTTGACATATTTCTTGACAGCAGAATTTGGATGTTTGTCTTCAGCCCCTACTTTTCCCACTACAATTCTCTTTACATGAGAAGTAACTCCAAAAGAATTGGCCTTCAGTGATGTGCCCAAGTGGGCTTTTCTGTGTTGTTTATCATCCCACTTTTGGTCTCGTCTGTGACTGTGCAGCTTCTTGGCAGCACAGAGTCCAGAACGTGTGTCCATCTTGGTGTGCCATGAGTCCATGTACCTGTTTGTTTTCTGATGAATGGCAAGAAGAGGGTGGATCTGGATGAGAAAGGAAGTAGTGAAGAACACAAAAGACTAGAAAGAGGGTAAACTATAATCAGGATATATTATGTGAGGGAAAAATTATTTTCTTTTTTAAATTTTTTAAAAATTTATCTTTTCTTATATAGTACATCCTGACCACAGCCTTGCTTCTCATCATTCCTCCCAGTTCTCCCATACACACCTTTTTCTCCCCCAGATCTACAATCCCTTCATTTTCACTTATAAAAGAGTAGGTCTCCCAGGGATATCAAGAAAGCACAACATAACAAGATACAATAAGATTAGGTACAAGCCCTCTTATCAAGACTGGACAAGGCAACTCAGTAGGAAGAAAAATATCCCAAGATCAGATAAGAAAGTCAGAGACACCATTACTTTCAGAGTTAGGAGTCTCACAAAAGCACCAAGCTAAGAAATCACAACATATATACAGAGAATCTAGCACAGACCCAGGCAGGCTCGGATTGCAGCAAGAACCTCTGTGAGTCTGTATGAGCTCTGCTTAGTTGATTCTGTGAGCAATGTTCTTTAGGTATCCTGGATCCTTCTGGCTGCAAAAAATCCTTCCACTTCCTCTACCCTTGGGTTCTCCAAACTCTGCTTAATGTTTGGCTGTGGTCTCTATTGCTAGAAGAAGCATCTCTGATGGTGATTGTTTCGGCACTGATCTATGAGCATAGCAGAATATCATTAGGAATCATTTCATTGACTCTGATTTATTTTGTTTGTTTTTGTTTTGTCTTGTTTTGCCAGTTGCATTACAAAATATATCCCATTCAAGCTTCATATCCTACATTACTAAGAGACTTTGCTAGGTCACCCTCATATGTTCCATGAAGGTTCCAGAAATCACTAGGTATAGGTTTAGATTTTTCAAAACCTACTTTAATAAAGGGTTCTTTAATGTTTCAATCTCCCTGCTAGCCCACTGACCAAAGGTAAGAGAGAATGATGGTTAACAGGACAAGGGGATTGTGAACCTATTTAGAAATAGTTATTTGGAGCAGTTCCAATCTTTGTTTTCCGAATATTAGTGACAAGACCAAAACATTAAACATGAATCAGTAGTGGAAGTCCAGTGCAAGTGGCAAACACCAAACACAAATCAGTAGTAGTGGCTCAATGCAGAAGAAACCTCGAGGCTCTGTCAAATTGGCACAAGTCTGTGGAAGTGGCAAGAAGTAGTCAGAATACCATGAGAAGTTCTTTGGCCCATTTCCCTTTACAAAGTCATATGAAGTGAAGATCAGTGAAGATCAGCAAAGTGTTGCAAGGCAAACCAGTACAAGAGTGTAGTCAGTGGTTCTACTTATACTCTTTCCAAATATCATATGTCCTATCAAGTATCTGTTTCATCAAAACATCCCCTCATGTGTCAGCTTCAGCAAAAAAAAAATCATCACATTACACCACTTAGTCTCCAAAGAAACCAGAAACTTCCACTTCATTAGGTTTCCACATCAGCTTCCAAATGGCCCCAATTTCAGTTCTCTCTCCTTGTACTTTCTTCTTCCATCCCTTTCTCCTTCACGTAACCCCTTTTGTTCCCATCCCCACCAGCCCCCAGTCCACTCACATAACCTAATCTATTTTCCTTCTGCAGGAAGTTCCATGTTCTTCCATCCTTGAGATGAAAAAATGCCCATTTTTAGAGGGATGGCTCTCAAACCTGCATATCTCTTTCTCATAATACCCTTTTTACACATAAGCTTACATGATGGTGTTTAACAGTTCTTGATTCCTTGAGCTCCAGGGCTCTGAAATCACCTGAAACTTGCCTAGATTTTGAGAAAACCTTTGGAGAGAAAGTTCAAAAGTGTCTTCATATTATATCACATGCAGATCTCAGGAAGTACAATAGTGACTGCATTAATAACGTGCGACTGCCAGAGTCCCCTAAGGAACTCATTAGTGTTCATTGCTGTCACCACTCCTAACCCTCAAGAGGAAGACTTCCATATTTCCTTGTCCCCTCTATCTCTCTCTGTTCCTAAATGCCATTGAAGACATTTTTTCTTCAAGGTTACAGAAGCTATATTCATGGAGTTTTGGGATGTTCTCTAATAGTCCAAGCTTGAATTTTAGTCCTCATGTGATAGTCTGTGAATAGTCATCCTGCTTGCTTGCTGAGGAAACAAAGCCAATTCTCATCATTATTCTAAGATGGCTTTATTTATCAGAGAGTAGTTCCTCAAACTCCTATATATTCAGGCGCAGGGGAAACTGTGCCAGTGAACATCTAAGTGCATTTTCACAGTACTGTTTACATTCCAAAATCAATATTCAGTGCCCAGCAACAATTAATCTCCCCATCCGTGCTGTTAAACAACTGTCTGTCATCTCAGGACTAACATGTTCCTTTTCTCTCTTGCTCATGCACCCATTGCTAAATTCTATCACCAGCAGTACAGTTTGTATACTCAGCCTTAAATTATTCCAGTAGCAAGATCAGCTTCTAGGAACCAAGGAAGAAACAAAGAAACTTGAGATAAAATCTAAATATCAAGTTTCTTGATTTTCATACCCTGTGTCCACAACTAGTTCTTTCCTCCCTCCCTCTCTCGTTCTCTTTCCATTTCCCTCTGTCTTCCGCCCTCACTATATCTACTCCTTTATTGTTTAATGCACATTATTAATTTAGTAGGTTGGCTTGGTCCCACTCTTTTTTTTTCTTATTCTGATCATTTTCCTGCAAGCCTCTCATCAGCATATGTGCGTAGGACTCAGTTTTCTGTTTGTCCACATGGAAATCACTCTGAGCAGATCTGGCTATGCTTGTCTAAACTGCTCGCCCCAGCACCATCACCACACCTCAGTTCAGATTTGTCTGCTATCTCAGTGTTGTTCCTGAAACATCAATTTCATCCTTTTCCTGGTGATTTTCCCTCCAGCTCATCTGCCAGGGTGATATTTCAAATACTAAATTTAATTGAGCCACAGCTCTACCTCCAAACCTTCACTAGCTATCCAGTGATCTTGAAGTGAAGTTGAATAACTGGTAACTTGGTAACAATCTGACCCCTAGGGACCCATTTACTCCTTTCTCAATACTCACTCTACAAGTGCTTGGTCTATATATAACTTGGCTTTCGCTCTGTTTTTGATCATTGTTCTTGGGCACAGGTTTTTCTTTTGCTGAGATTGCTAATATTCTAGATTCTTTGTTATCAGTTTTCTGGTTTCAACTCTGTCCCTTTCAAGATGTGTTTCATGTTTTATTTTGAGACAAACTTTTGTTATGTTGTCCAGGTTGGATTTTTATTGGTTACTTTTCTGTTGCTGTAATAAAATACCATGACTGAAGGCAACTTATAGAAGAAAGACTGTGTTTTGAATTACAGTTACAGAATGATAGTTCATAATAGAGAGGAAGGAACGACCACAGGTACCTCCAACAGGAAGCTGGATGATAGCATTTCACTGGCACCCAGGAAGCAGAGAGAGAAAACTGGAAGTAGAGTGAAGCTATAAATTGCCAAATTTATAGGTGGCATACTTCCTCTGGGAATGCTGTCCCTGATAATGGTTCCAAAACCACCCTAAATATTAAAACATATGAGTGTATGGGAGAGATTTCTCAGCTATACCACTCTTAGGCTTATACCCAAAAGATGCCCTACCATCTCACAGGAGCATGTGCTCCACTACGTTCACAGCAGCCTTATTTGTGTAAGGCAGAAGCTGGAAACAATCCAGGTGCCCCACAATGGAAGAGTAGGTACAGAAAATGTGGTTCATTTACACAATGGAATACTACTCAGCTAATAAGAACAAGGACATTTTGAGTTTTGCACGCAAATGGACAGAACTGGAAAATATCAGCCTGAGTGAGGTAACCCAGACACAAAAGGATATGCATGGTATGCATTCACTATTAAGTGGATACTAGCCAAAAAAAACAGAATACCCAGGATAAAATCCACAGAACTCAAGAAGGAAAAGGGCCCAGGTGAGGATGCTTCAATTTCACATGGAAGGGAGAAGAAAGCGATCACAGAGGACAGAGGGAGGGAGGAAAATGGGTAGGAGAGGGGAGAGGGAGGGGAAAGGGGGAACATGATTTAGTATTGGGGAGGAGGCAGGAGTCAAACCCTGAGGACCAGCAGAATGAATGGAAATATGCAACAGCAGGAGTGAAAGAATCTCAGGACTCACAGGAGGGACCTTAGATGAAAATCCCAACAGTGGGTAGTAGGAACTTGTAGAATCCACCTCCAGCAGAAAGACAGAGCATCAAGTGGAGGGATGTGGTTGTCATTCCAGAGTCTAAAACTCTGACCCAGAATTGTTGTGGTCTAAAAGGACTGCAGAGACAAAAATGGAGAAGAGACTGAGGGAAATGAGGTCCCGTGACAGGCCCAACTTGGGATCCAACTCAAGTGGAAGCTCCAAGGTTTGACACTATTACTGATGCTATGGTGTGCTTAGAGACAGAAGCTTAGCAGAGCTGTCCCTGGAGAGGCCCGATAAGCAACTGACGAAGACAGATTCAGATACTTATGAACTGAAGTCAGGGATGCCTGTGGTTGGATTAGGGAAAGGCTGAAAGGGGGAAGAGGGCTACCCCATAGGAAGACCAACACTCTTAACTAATCCAGACCACTGAGATCTCTCTGACACTGAGCCACCAACCAGGCAGCATACAAGAGCTGGTCTGAGGCCCCAACACATATACAGTAGAGTACAACCTGGTCTGTCCTCCGTGAGAGAAGACACGCCTAACCCTCAAGAGACTTGAGGCCTCAGGGAGTGGAAAGGCTTCGTAGAGGGGACACATCCTCTTGGGGAGGAGGAATGGAGTGAGAAACTGTGGAAGGGCAGACCTGGATGGGGGTAATGACTGGACTGTTAAAAAAAAGTAAACCACCAAAATAAACATGAAATATCCAAACACACAAGAAAAGCAAGATCTAGTTTCAAAATCATATTTGATCATGATGCTGGAGGACTTCAAGAAAGACGTGAAGAACTCCCTTAGAGAACAAGTAGAAGCCTACAGAGAGGAATCGCAAAAATGCCTGAAAGAATTCCAAGAAAACATAAATAAACAAGTAGAAACCCAAAGAGAGGAGACACAAAAATCCCTGAAAGAATTCCAGGAAAACACAATCAAACAGTTGAAGGAATTAAAAATGGAAATAGAAGCAATCAAGAAAGAACACATGGAAACAACCCTGGATATAGAAAATCAAAAGAAGAGACAAGGAGCTGTAGATACAAGCTTCACCAACAGAATACAAGAGATGGAAGAGAGAATCTCAGGAGCAGAAGATTCCATAGAAATCACTGACTCAACTGTCAAAGATAATGTAAAGCAGAAAAAGCTACTGGTCCAAAACATACAGGAAATCCAGGACTCAATGAGAAGATCAAACCTAAGGATAATAGGTATAGATGAGAGTGAAGACTCCCAGCTCAAAGAACCAGTAAATATCTTCAACAAAATCATAGAAGAAAACTTCCCTAACCTAAAAAAAGAGATACCCATAGGCATACAAGAAGCCTACAGAACTCCAAATAGATTGGACCAGAAAAGAAACACCTCCTGTCACATAATAGTCAAAACACCAAACGCACAAAATAAAAAAAGAATATTAAAAGCACTAAGGGAAAAAGGTTAAGTAACATATAAAGGCAGACCTATCAGAATCACACCAGACTTTTCGCCAGAAACTATGAAGGCCAGAAGATCCTGGACAGATGTCATACAGACCCTAAGAGAACACAAATGCCAGCCCAGGTTACTGTATCCTGCAAAATTCTCAATTAACATAGATGGAGAAACCAAGATATTCCATGACAAAACCAAATTTACACAATATCTTTCTACAAATCCAGCACTACAAAGGATAATTAAGGGTAAAGCCCAACATAAGGAGGCAAGCTATACCCTGGAAGAAGCAAGAAACTAATCGTCTTGGCAACAAAACAAAGAGAAGAAAAGCACACAAACATAACCTCACATCCAAATATGAATATAACAGGAAGCAATAATCACTATTCCTTAATATCTCTCAACATCAATGGCCTCAACTCCCCAATAAAAAGACATAGATTAACAAACTGGATATGCAACTAGGACCCTGCATTCTGCTGCCTACAGGAAACACACCTCAGAGACAAAGACAGACACTACCTCAGAGTGAAAGGCTGGAAAACAACTTTCCAAGCAAATGGTCAGAAAAAGCAAGCTGGAGTAGCCATTCTAATATCAAATGAAATCAATTTTCAACTAAAAGTCATCAAAAAAATATAAGGAACGACACTTCATATTCATCAAAGGAAAAATCCACCAAGATGAACTCTCAATCCTAAATATCTATGCCGCAAATACAAGGGCACCTGCATACATAAAAGAAACCTTACTAAAGCTCAAAACACACATTGCACCTCACACAATAATAGTGGGAGATTTCAACACCCCACTCTCATCAATGGACAGATCATGGAAACAGAAATTAAACAGAGATGTCGACAGACTAAGAGAAGTCATGAGCCAAATGGACTTAACGGATATTTATGGAACATTCTATCCTAAAGCAAAAGGATATACCTTCTTCTCAGCTCCACATGGTACTTTCTCCAAAATTGACCATATAGTTGGTCAAAAAACGGGCCTCAACAGGTACAGAAAGATAGAAATAATCCCATGCGTGCTATCGGACCACCACGGCCTAAAACTAGTCTTCAATAACAATAAGGGAAGAATGCCCACATATACGTGGAAATTGAACAATGCTCTACTCAATGATAACCTGGTCAAGGAAGAAATAAAGAAAGAAATTAAAAACTTTTTAGAATTTAATGAAAATGAAGGTACAACATACCCAAACTTATGGGACACAATGAAAGCTGTGCTAAGAGGAAAACTCATAGCGCTGAGTGCCTGCAGAAAGAAACAGGAAAGAGCATATGTCAGCAGCTTGACAGCACACCTAAAAGCTCTAGAACAAAAAGAAGCAAATACACCCAGGAGGAGTAGAAGGCAGGAAATAATCAAACTCAGAGCTGAAATCAACCAAGTAGAAACAAAAAGGACCATAGAAAGAATCAACAGAACCAAAAGTTGGTTCTTTGAGAAAATCAACAAGATAGATAAACCCTTAGCCAGACTAACGAGAGGACCCAGAGAGTATGTCCAATTTAACAAAATCAGAAATGAAAAGGGAGACATAACTACAGATCCAGAGGAAATTCAAAAAATCATCAGATCTTACTATAAAAGCCTATATTCAACAAAACTTGAAAATCTACAGAAAATGGACAATTTCCTAGACAGATACCAGGTACCGAAGTTAAATCAGGAACAGATAAACCAGTTAAACAACCCCATAACTCCTAAGGAAATAGAAGCAGTCATTAAAGGTCTCCCAACCAAAAAGAGCCCAGGTCCAGACAGGTTTAGTGCAGAATTCTATCAAACCTTCATAGAAGACCTCATACCAATATTATCCAAACTATTCCACAAAATTGAAACAGATGGAGGACTCCCGAATTCCTTCTATGAAGCCACAATTACTCTTATACCTAAACCACACAAAGACAAAACAAAGAAAGAGAACTTCAGACCAAATTCCCTTATGAATATTGACGCAAAAATACTCAATAAAATTCTGGCAAACCGAATCCAAGAGCATATCAAAACAATCATCCACCATGACCAAGTTGGCTTCAATCCAGGCATGCAGGGATGGTTTAATATACGGAAAACCATCAACGTGATCCATTATATAAACAAACTGAAAGAACAAAACCACATGATCATTTCATTAGATGCTGAGAAAGCATTTGAGAAAATTCAACACCCCTTCATGATAAAAGTCCTGGAAAGAATAGGAATTCAAGGCCCATACCTAAACATAGTAAAAGCCATATACAGCAAACCAGTTGCTAACATTAAACTAAATGGAGAGAAACTTGAAGCAGTCCCACTAAAATCAGGGACTAGACAAGGCTGCCCACTCTCTCCCTACTCATTCAATATAGTTCTTGAAGTTCTAGCCAGAGCAATCAGACAACAAAAGGAGATCAAGGGGATACAGATCGGAAAAGAAGAAGTCAAAATATCACTATTTGCAGATGATATGATAGTTTATTTAAGTGATCCCCAAAGTTCCACCAGAGAACTACTAAAGCTGATAAAGAACTTCAGCAAAGTGGCTGGGTATAAAATTAACTCAAATAAATCAGTTGCCTTCCTCTACACAAAACAGAAACAAGCCAAGAAAGAAATTAGGGAAACGACACCCTTCATAATAGACCCAAATAATATAAAGTACCTCGGTGTGACTTTAACCAAGCAAGTAAAAGATCTGTACAATAAGAACTTCAAGACACTGAAGAAAGAAATTGAAGAAGACCTCAGAAGATGGAAAGATCTCCCATGCTCATGGATTGGCAGGATTAATATAGTAAAAATGGCCATTTTACCAAAAGCGATCTACTGATTCAATGCAATCCCCATCAAAATACCAATCCAATTCTTCAAAGAGTTAGACAGAACAATTTGCAAATTCATCTGGAATAACAAAAAACCCAGGATAGGTAAAACTATCCTCAACAATAAAAGGACTTCAGGGGGAGTCACTATCCCTGAACTCAAGCAGTATTACAGAGCAATAGTGATAAAAACTGCATGGTATTGGTACAGAGACAGACAGATAGACCAATGGAATAGAATTGAAGACCCAGAAATGAACCCTCACACCTATGGTCACTTGATTTTTGACAAAGGAGCCAAAACCATCCAATGGAAAAAAGATAGCATTTTCAGCAAATGGTGCTGATTCAACTGGAGGGCAACATGTAGAAGAATGCAGATTGATCCATGCTTATCACCCTGTACAAAGCTTAAGTCCAAGTGGATCAAGGACCTCCACATCAAACCAGACACACTCAAACTAATAGAAGGAAAACATCTGAAACACATGGGCACTGGAAAAAATTTCCTGAACAAAACACCAATGGCTTATGCTCTAAGATCAAGAATCGACAAATGGGATCTCATAAAACTGCAAAGCTTCTGTAAGGCAAAGGACACTGTGGTTAGGACAAATCGGCAACCAACAGATTGGGAAAAGATCTTTACCAATCCTACAAAATATACAAAGAACTCAAGAAGTTAGACCGCAGGGAGACAAATAACCCTATTAAAAAATGGGGTACAGAGCTAAACAAAGAATTCACAGCTGAGAAATGCCAAATGGCTGAGAAACACCTAAAGAAATGTTCAACATCTTTAGTCATAAGGGAAATGCAAATCAAAACAACCCTGAGATTTCACCTCACACCAGTGAGAATGGCTAAGATCAAAAACTCAGGTGACAGCAGATGCTGGCGAGGATGCGCAGAAAGAGGAACACTCCTCCATTGTTGGTGGGATTGCAGACTGGTACATTCTGGAAATCAGTCTGGAGGTGCCTCAGAAAATTGGACATTGAACTGCCTGAGGATCCAGCTATACCTCTCTTGGGCATATAAACAAAAGATGCCCCAACATATAAAAAAGACTCGTGCTCCACTATGTTCATCGCAGCCTTATTTATAATAGCCAGAAGCTGGAAAGAACCCAGATGCCCTTCAACAGAGGAATGGATACAGAAAATGTGGTACATCTACACAATGGAATATTACTCAGCTATCAAAAACAATGGCTTTATGAAATTCGTAGGCAAATGGTTGGAACTGGAAAATATCATCCTGAGTGTGCTAACCCAATCACAGAAAGACATACATGGTATGCACTCACTGATAAGTGGCTATTAGCCCAAATGCTTGAATTACCCTAGATGCCTAGAACAAATGAAACTCAAGACGGATGATCAAAATGTGAATGCTTCACTCCTTTTCTAAAAGGGGAACAAGAATACCCTTGGCAGGGAAGAGAGAGGCAAAGATTAAAACAGAGACTGAAGGAACACCCATTCAGAGCCTGCCCCACATGTGGCCCATACATATACAGCCACCCAATTAGACAAGATGGATGAAGCAAAGAAGTGCAGGCCGACAGGGGCCGAATGTAGATCGCTCCTGAGAGACACAGCCAGAATACAGCAAATACAGAGGCGAATGCCAGCAGCAAACCACTGAACTGAGAATAGGACCCCCGTTGAAGGAATCAGAGAAAGAACTGGAAGAGCTTGAAGGGGCTCGAGACCCCATATGTACAACAATGCCAAGCAACCAGAGCTTCCAGGGACTAAGCCACTACCTAAAGACTATACATGGACTGACCCTGGACTCTGACCTCATAGGTAGCAATGAATAGCCTAGTAAGAGCACCAGTGGAAGGGGAAGCCCTGGGTCCTGCTAAGACTGAACCCCCAGTGAACTAGACTGTTGGGGGGAGGGCGGCAATGGGGGGAGGGTCGGGAGGGGAACACCCATAAGGAAGGGGAGGGGGGAGGGGGATGTTTGCCCAGAAACCAAAGAATTATTATTAAGTATTAAATAAATTTTTTAAAAAATGGTTTTATCCATAAAAAACAAAAAAAAGTAAAAAATTAAATAAATAAACAAACCACCAAAGGTCTCAATCCCACGATTCTTCTGCCCCAGACTTTCAAATTCTGGGGCTACAAGTCACATCATACTTGGTCCTTGGGTTCTTTTGAACAGGAAGATTCTTACATGAGAGGCACACTATGTAACACTTGCAACATCATTAACCCATCATTTCGTTCATCCAGCATCACTACCATGGAACCACACCCTTAGTTTTTAGGAATTATTATGGAGTCTTCTAAACCATCCAGTGTGAGCAACATGCTGTAGATACTTGACTGGGATTGAGTGAATTCTAGCCAACCAAAATGCCAACCGACTAAGTCATCTTGTGAGATGTCTGCCTTTCTTGCAAAACTTAGAATAGTATCACACTTGAGAAAAATTCAAATCAAATATCAAAGAGTCTTGCGATGACATGACCTTTAAATTGTGCACTCTGGAGTTCTTTATCAAGACACTGACCATGTGCCTTTTTAGACTAACAATATTTCTGACATTATATATATACTATCTAGTGTCTAAGGTGACAATATTGTTTCGCACATTTCAGAGAAAGGCTGTGAAATTTTAGGCATCAGAGACATCAGAAATTTTTAGTATTTTTTGTTACATTTTCAGCTAATTAACAATTATTATACATATTTATAGAGTTCAATGGGCCATTTTATGAGTGTATGTGACAACTATTATATATTCAGAAAAATTCTTCTCAAACTGAATATATTATCTAAAAGACAGCAATACTTCTTTGGCAATACTAGCCTCCTGTGCAAACACCCTTTGCTTATATTCTTATCAGAGAAGTAAGATTCCCTTGACCCTTTACCATTTATCCTTTTCTGTACTTAAACAGACATGGTACATGTAAGTACTGGGAACCATAGAAAAACATTTCAATCAGCCTTGATAAAAAATATCTCTTCATCATACAATTATTACGTGTGATTTCCACTTTTTAAAGAAGTCTTCAAAAGGGAAAATGCATTTTTTTCCATTGGAACACCAAAATTGTTTTCCATAATTGGTTTAAAAAGAAACATCCTCATCCTACATAACACTAACCAGGTGTGTGATTGCAGACAATAGGATGAATTAATTACTGTCAGTCTCAACGTGGAGACGATGTGCAAGAAGTTCTATCACAGCCATGATTAGCTCCATGTATACTCCGCTGTGACACAAAATTACACCCACACCCACACTCCCTAGCAGTCACTCAGCCTGCGCATAACATCACCAGTCATGATGTGTCAGTATCTAATCTAATCACCTGTATCACCATGGCAATGCAGAACATAGAAGCAAAGTCCTTTTATCCAGTAATGCTCATGATTCCTCAGGTTTTCAGTTTTGATGTGAATCCGTAGAAGTGTTCCAGTATTTTCTGCCAAGCCCCTTTCACTTCATTATTCCTTAGACTGTAAATCAGAGGGTTCAGTGTGAGTGTCATAATTGCATAGACCGAGAAATCAACTTTTCTTGAAGGACAGAGGGATTGGAGTGATAGTAAAATGGCTATGCCATAGTACAGGGCAACCATAATGAGGTAGGAGGCACACGTGTGGAAAGCCTTCCTCCTTCCCTCTTTGTACTGGATCTGTGGCTCAGTGTGCATCATCTCTTTTGGACTGGATACTGGAAATGGTCTGGATGTAGGACAGGACTAACAGCCAGGATTGTGCTAGAATCTGCATCATTTCAGAAAGGCTGAATAACAACTTAGATAATATAAGACAATTTTTGGAAACTCTGCATCTTCACTGGCCAACTTTGATTTCTAAGACAAAAATTTATGCCTGGTAATGTTAGAGAAATGGTGAACAAGAGCTCAAGGTCCATTCATCTTGCATTTCGTTCTGAATGCCCCTCTCTAAAGATATGTGCAGTATAGCCTGGCTTCAAAAATGTATTTTGAAACTATAATCTTGACCCTATTTTGGACCTTTCAATCAGATCAGACAAGAGTAGAAAATGGGACTCCTTGATATGATAGAGAAATTAGTTATATGCTACTGTTTTGTATGTACATTTAATATATACATTAAACACCATATCTTCATTATTTTTTTCCAAAAATAATGGCTGCTGGCTCCCTTTATTCTCATATCCATTTGACCCTGGTCTAACTCTACCACCTTCTCTCCAACTGCACACTTGTGCATTGAAAGAAACAGCAGAAGACTGAACCCCCAGTGAAATAGATTGTTGGGGGAGGGCGGCAATGGGGGGAGGATGGGGAGGGGAACACCCATAAAGAAGGAGAGGGGGAGGGATTAGGGGGAAGTTTGCCCGGAAACCGGGAAAGGGAATAACACTCGAAATGTATATAAGAAATACTCAAGTTAATAAAAAAAAAAGAAAAGAAAAAAAGAAAAAAGAAAGAAACAGCAGAAGTGGAAAGAGACCATTTGCACTGGCACTGCAAGTCTTTCTTTGTCTTGGTTTTCTTTTTTCTGGGCTTAGGGTAGATCTAGAAATTGAACCTGGGAACTTGCACATGTTAGTAAGTGGTCCACCCCTGAGATAGATCCCCACCAGGTCAGTTTCATGGGGCATTGTGTGGTATGATTGAAAAACAAATTCTCCAAGTCATTCCAAGATAAATCATCAGGCTGGGACACTGAGCACAGTGTCCCATATCTTCATTATTAAAATATTACTTTTATTGAATCATATTAAAAGAGGCCTTCCCTATAATTCAGTTTGTGTTCATTATGTAGAATTAAAACACAATCCTTTATATAACAGAGAAATGAAAAAAATGTTTATACTCCTAATATAAAACTTTTCCCATAACTTAATATAGATATCAGAATATTTAATTTTGTTAGTTATAATTTTTTATTCACAACAAACTGTCCATGTAGTCTCGAAGTCACTTTACATTTATAGTGGGCTTATAGACAATGTTGGTTTAGAGAAGTGGAGTGCTAAATACTCAAGCAGAGAACATGAAGGCAAATGTTTCTATTATGCTGGCCACAGTAGCTGACAAGAAAAAAGCAGACATACCCACTTTTGAAGTTGAAGACATTAACTCTAATCTTTTAGTAAGAATAAAAACTCTGAGGTAATGAAACAAACTTCACTGCCAAACAACCTGCTCCAATAGCTAGTAGGAGAGTGAGCAAGTCAGTAACCTGGAAGTAGATTTTAGCTTCCCGTGTAATAAAGCATTCACCCAGACAGGCTATATCCGTGCTGGTCAGCCTTGACTATCAGCTGGGCTTTATCTGAATCAGCTAGGACACTGAGACATACCGGTGAGGGTGCCTATGGGGGCTTTTCCACAGAGGACTGGTTGAGAGGAAACAACCCATCCTGAGTGTGGGCACCATGATGCATTGAACTGGGGACTTGGACAGAATAAGGGCAGGCACTTCCTTGTCTCTGCTTTCTAGGAGAGGAATGATGCAAAATAATCTTCTCCACCATGTCCACTCTGATTGCCATGCCTGACAATGATTACAGCCTCTAGTTTAATGAATAAGAAAAAGAACAAATTTAAATCTGAAGGGAAAGTAATTTTACTAACATACTTTCATAACAGGAGACATTTGCAAACTGATATGATAAGAAGACTACTCTCATACTAAAAAAGGAAAAGAAAAAACTAATGTTGCAAAAAGAAAAACTATAAGCCCAAATCCCTACTTAACACAATACAAAATTCTTAACAAAACACCAACGAATTCAATCAGGGATTATGTGGAAAACATAATACAGCATGATGGAAAATTTAGACGAATGCTTGCAAACTGATCAGTGTGGTTCAGGTATCAACAGACTAAGGATAGACCATATGACTGGCCCAATAGAAGCAGAAAAAGCACTTTTTACATTCAACATCTAGCTATAATAAACACACTCTTAAATAATTTGAGATGGATTTCTTCAGCCTGAAAAACACCATTTATAAGAAAACGCAGAGTCTCCACATCAGACCAGTAATAGATCAACTGCTGTGGTCTCCCCCTTCTCTCTGTTCCCATCTCCAGTGGACCATGCAGATCTGCTTCTCCAACCTTCATTCCCCTCACTCCTCCCCTTATCCCAGCCCCCATCTATAACAGGCATTCCCTAGGAGCCCATTGTCCACTCCTAGCCAGGAAAGCAGGTCGGCTAACTGTGTATCTCCACTCCCCTATCTCCTTCAAATCCAAAACCCAATTCTTGCTCTGAGCTTGGTAGCAGATCAGCTATTGTGGCCTCACCTTCTTCCCCAGAAGATCACACAGATCTTCTCCAATCTCCCTTTCCACCCATCCATTTTTCTCAGTCCCCAAGTCCAGGAGGCATTCCCTGGGAACTATCTGACCAAGCCTGTCAGAGAAGCAATAGGCCAGCCAACCATAAAATCTTTGCTTTCCTATTAAAAACAAAGACATCATGAATTTTGTAGGCAAGTAGAAGGAACTTAAGAATATCATCCCAAGTGATTTAACCCAGTACCCAGATAACATGCATGTTTGTACTCATTTGTTAGTGCATATTAGCTGTAAAATACAGGTACCATGTTACCGTGTTACACTCCACATGCTCAAATGAGGAAGCCTGAATCTCACTTAGAAGGGGGAATAAAATAGTCATAAGAGGTATATGGAGGGAGAGAACTGGGAGGGAAGGGATATGGGGAGGGATCGGATGTGGAGGAGGACATGAGAGATGGCTATGTGAAAATTAATAAAAACCGGCGACTGATGGGGATGAGGAGTTGGGGGCATCTCTACGATGAGACAGAGACACCCAAGAATTAATGGAGATGACCTTGGCTATGACTCACTACACTGGGGATATAGAATTTGAAGAGATTATCTCATTAAGCCAGGCAGGTACCCCAGGGGTGTGATAGAGATACCAACCCACTCAAAAAACTTTCAACCCAAAATTTGTCCTGTCTACAAGAAATGCAGGCACAGGGGTTAGAGATTAGAGCCAAGACTGAAGGAATGACCAACTACTAACTGGCCCAACTTGAGACCCATATCATGGGCAATCACCAATCCCTAATACTATCAATGATACTTTTGTCATGATTGCAGACAAGAGCATGTTGTTATCTGAGTGGTGCTACTCACTAGCTGACTCACACAGATAACAGACACCCAACAGCCAAACAGTGGATGTAGTTTGGAGATGCACAGAACAGGAGAAAGGATTGCAGGCACCAAAGGGGATAGGAACTCCACAGGAAGACCAACAAAGTCAACTAACCTGGACTCTTGGGGCTCTCAGAGTCTGAACCACCAACCAAAGAACATACAGGTCTAGATCTAGGCTTCCCCACACATTTGTAGCAGATGTTTAGCTTGGTCTTCATGTGGGTCCTGAACAAGTGGAAGAGGAGCTGTCCCAAAAAGCTGTCGCCTGTATGTGGGGTAAGTTCTGCCTTGTCTGAACTCAGTGGAGAGGAAGCACCTAGCTTCACAGAGACTTGAAGTGTCAAGGTAGGGGGCTACCCATGGGGGTCCCCACATTCCCAGAGGAGAAGAGGGACATGGTGGAGAGAGGGTGACTAGGAGGAGGACAGTGAGCAGGATGTAAAGTGAATAAGTAATAAAAATGAATTTAGTTTTTTATAAAAGGATCTTGGCTTTCACTTCTTTCCTCTAAATACAATGACCCAATCTCATTCTCAGCTCTACAGCAGATTATCTGTTGTGGCCTCTTGAAGTAGAAGTTTCTGGATATGTCATATGATACAGAAGCATGTGTTGTTTTGCTAAGACAAACTCACATTGTATTTTCCCAAGGCAAGACCTGTGGGAAGACATATGATGTTTGGAGAAAGTATAAGTAGGACTCATTGGACAGTGACTGCATACCGCATATCTAGTTTTGAAATGCTTTGTTGGTCTAAGCATCTTCATCTTCGCTGATCTTCACTTCGACGAGAGAGGCAGGGCAGAGAAGGTCTCCTGTCATTCCTGCTGGTCCTGGATCCTCCTGCTGAATTGTGATGATTTGGTGGAGGCCTGGCTGTTTCTGCAAGATCATGCCACCAGTGCTGATTCATGTTTGGTATCCTAACACTACTGAACTCAACTGCTGTTATCCTAACAAACGGTGATTGGAACTACTTCTAAACAGGTCCATAACCCTTTTTCCTATTTACTATCCTTGACCCTCTACTGCTGGATGGTGGACTAGAAGGGGGATCAAATCATTTCAGAACCCTTATTAAAAGTGTGTTTTAAAAACAGAAGTCTATAGACTCTCCTCACTCTCTGCCGCCATTCCCAATGAACTAATCAGATACTTATTGAACATTCTGCTTTCCTTCCTCCCCTGAACCCCCTCAACCACCCCTTATGCTAGTACATATATATTCCGAAGTATCAATTTCTAACACCTAGCATATTTTACCTGAGACCACAAATGACCACACCTAACAGGTTCCTCAAAGTGTTCCTGTGATAACACACAGCCACTGCACCCTCTTGAGATCCAGTAAGGGCAACAGAAACTAAGGAACACAACATTCACCCAATAAAGACAAGAGCAGACATCAGCATCTAGAATTACAATATCCCCAAACACAGATGCCTAGACACTAGTGTAAAAACAGGGTCACTAGTAGCCAGGACAATATGTCCTGTAAAGGTGCACAGGCTCATCTAGTTTTTGTCACGTAAGTACTTTCATGTCAGAGTTTGGCAAAATGCCTTGGAGACACACAGGAGCAAATGTTCAGAATAAAATTTGCTGAGGTTGGCACCAAAGGCAGCAGACCGCTCAGTTTCCAGATTTGGTAAACATTCAAGGTTGGGAAGTAACCGGGGTAGCAGGGGGATTCATTACATTATGAAGTTCAGACCCAGTTACTACAATGATGTCTCCACAGAATCAATGGTACCAAATCAGTTCTGAACGTTTTTTCAGTATCCATCAGCTCGGAGGCTGATTTTCAGAGACTATATAGGCTTTGTAGTTCATCTTAGTAATGTAGTTTCTACTCAGTTTAGCTCATGTTTACTTCTGTGGCTAATCACCGGGGGTGGTAAGGGATAATGATGAGTGATGGAAACATGGAGAGTAAACCAGTGAGATTTTCCTTTAATTTTTTTATGTTGAAATATCATAATAAAAAGTTAAAAAGGAGAACTTTTGTTTTCTTTATTTTTTATTTGTTCATCTGAACTGTATTTATCACAAGCTATAACCACAAGGGAAAGACCTTCAAATGATGATTACAAAATCCTTGAACCTGGGCATCAGGCTGAGCTATTTGCTGCTGCAGCTGCTGGTTTCCATCAACCTTGCCCTGGAGATGATGTCTCAGCCCAGATAAGGTGCACAAGGCCTCCCAGGCTGTCAGCAGTGGCCTCTCTAGACAGCTTTCCAAGTCTGTCTTCTATCCCTAATATAAGCACTCAGCAACAACTTACCCAGATCCATTTAGATTTCTATTATGGCTGTCTGTATTCCTTGGGGAACTCTCAGTATCACTCGCCTTGTTTTTCCTAAATTTCCTCACCTGATTCCCTTTGCTTCCATAGGGAAGTTTCAAAGTTTTGTAAAATATATAATTCCTTAAAACACCAAAACACATGCCCAGTTCCTTCCCAACCTAAAGGCTTGTGCTTGTCCCTCCCTCCCCCCTCTCTCCCTTCCTCTCTCTCTCTCTCTCTCTCTCTCTCTCTCTCTCTCTCTCTCTCTCTCTCTCTGTCTTTTTTTTCCTTTTTAATCATAAACTCATAGATCTTGACAAGAGAGGATGGAAGAAGGATTTGTAGAAGACTGTCCAAGACCAGTGGGAGCTGGAATAGTCACTGGAGAAACTAGATATAACTATATTGAAGCTGTTTTAGATACACAATACTTTGATTATTATAATTTATATATTCATAAAGTACAAAATTTCCTAATGTGTCATTCTTTTCCAAGTAAGTTTCCATTGTCGTAAGTCACCACAAACCATAGGGATGTATTGTAGCCCTATGGTAGACTATTTTATCAGGCTCAAGACCTAGGTTTCAATCTCTTGCAACCTATAAAAAGCAAAACCAAAATGAATGACAGCAACAACAAAACACACTCAAATGAAAATCACTGTCATCTTTAGTTATCTACTGGGAGCTAGTTCCCAGATTAGATCACTAGACATGAGCAAGACAGCATAGCATAGATTGCATGATCTATGTCCACCCACCCTCTGCCATGATCTTTATAGCACCTTTAGAGTCCTTACAAGATGCAATGCCCATGCTATGTAATGTCAGGGAGCAATGGCAAGGAAGAAAGTCTGAAAATGTCTGTACAGATGTCTTTTTCCCAAATATTTTCAAGCCTCATGGGATGAGATTCATGTTTATAGACACTTGTATACATAGAAGGATGGCTCAGAGTAAAGGATCAGAAGACAGCTCTTGAGCCACTGTGGAGAGTGGCTCAATTTTTCTTTTGTGATGTTGAATAATTAGGCTAATAAGCAAGCATGCTACCTTGGCTTTACCTAACAAATCTAAAAAGAAAGATCCAAAATGATCAAAGTAATTCCCAGTAATTTAACTGCAAGCCAGAGCAAAGCTCACAGCAATATAATAGATGTTATTATAAAAGGGACAGGATAATATGACCAATTTTATGTGGGCGATAAAGGAGAAAATAATGAAGGTCTCAGAACTCACAGAAAAGCAGTACAGGTTTTGTCATAACCTACAAGACAAGAATTGTTTTCCAAGGCAGTACATGGTTTAGCTTGTGTTCCAGAGAGCCACCACAAATTACTGTGCAGAAATAAAAAGTAACGTTTGAAAAGAGCTGGTAATAGCCTGCACATAGAACGTTTTTGCTGCAGTGTTTATAAAATTATGAACTTACATATATAGTTTCTTTGTTTTACAGCCCTAAGTAAACCATTTAATCACTGTAAACCTTTATTCCTATGAAATGCTGACAATAGTGTCTTCCTTATCTGTCTGTGTGAAAAAAAAGTGGCAGCTGTGTGCATGCTCAATTCTTTACAGCCATTTTAAAAACTACTTCATCCTATGATACCCATCACTTAACATATACTATTCACATTTTAAATGATTTATTTTCTTTTTTTTAAAGATAGCATGATATTTCATTATTTACATTTCAAATGCTATTCCCTTTACCGGTTTCCTGTCCATAAGCACCCTAAACCCTCCCCCTCCCCTTCTTCTATAAGGATGTTCCCCTTCTCATCCACCTCCCCTTACCGCCCCCCAACCCCCGACAATCCTCTGCACTGGGGGTCCAACCATGGCTGGACCAAGGACTTTTCCTTCTATTGGTGCCTAACAAGGCCATCTTCTTCTGCTACATACGCAGCTGGAGCCATGGGTCAGTCCATGTATACTCTTTGGGAGGTGGTTTAGTCCCTGGGAGCTCTGGTTAGTTGGCGTTGTTATTCTTATGGGGTTGCAAGCCCATTCAGCTCTTTCAATCTTTTCTCTAGTTCCTCCAATGGGGGTCCAATTTTCAGTTCAGTGGTTTGCTGCTAGCATTCACCTCTGTATTTGACATGCTCTGGCTGTGTCTTTCAGGAGAGATCTATATCCAGTTCCTGTCGGCATGCACTTCTTAGCTTCATTAATCTTATCTAGTTTTGGTGGCTGTATATGTATGGGCCACATGTGGGACAGGCTCTGAATGGCTATTCCTTCAGTCGCTGCTCTGAACTTTGCTTCCATATCCCTTCCTGTGGATATTTCTGTTACCCCTTTTAAGAAGAAGTGAAGCATCCACATTTTGGTCATCCTTCTTCTTCATGTGGTCCGTGGATTGCATCTTGAGTAATTCAAGTTTTTGGGCTAATATCAACTTATCAGTGAGTGCATACCATGTGTGTTTTTCTGTGATTGGGTTACCTCACTCAAATGATATTTTCTAGTTCAATCCATTTGCCTATGAATTTCATAAAGGCATTGTTTTTGATAGCTGAGTAATATTCCATTGTGTAGATGTACCACATTTTTTGTATCCATTCCTCTGTTGAAGGGCATCTGGGTTCTTTCCAGCTTCTGGCTATTATAAATAAGGCTGCTGTGAACATAGTGGAGCATGTGTCTTTGTTATATGTTGGGGCATCCTTTCGGTATATGCCCAAGAGAGGTATAGCTGGGTCCTCAGGTAGTGCAGTGTCCAATTTTCGGAAGAACTGCCAGACTGATTTCCAGAGAGGTTGTACCAGTTTGCAATCCCACCAAAAATGGAGGAGTGTTTCTCTTTCTCCACATCCTCGCCAGCATCTGCTGTCCCCGGAGTTTTTGATCTTAGCCATTCTGACTGGTATGAGGTAGAATCTCAGGGTTGTTTTGATTTGCATTTCCCTGATGACTAAGGATGTTGAACATTTTTTAGGTGCTTCTCAGCCATTCGATATTCCTCAGCTGAGAATTCTTTGTTTAGCTCTGTACCCCATTTTTAATAGGGTTGTTTATCTCTCTGGAGTCTAACCTCTTGAGCTCTTTGTATATTTTGGATATTAGCCATCTATCAGATATAGAATTAGTAAAGATTTTCCCAATCTGTTGGTTGCCATTTTGTCCTAATGACCATATTCTTTGCCTTACAGAAGTTTTGCAGTTTTATGAGATCCCATTTGTCGATTCTTGATCTTAGAGCATAAGCCATTGGTGTGTTGTTCAGGAAATTTTTCCTAGTGTCCATGTGATCGAGGCTCTTCCCCACATTTTTAGGTTAAGTGTATCTGGTTTGACATGGAGGTCCTTGATCTACTTGGACTTAAACTTTGTACAGGATGATAAAAATGGATTGATTTGCATTCTTCTACCTGCTGACCTCCAGTTGAACCAGCACCATTTATTGAAAATGCTATCTTTTTTCCAGTGGATGGTTTTAGCTCCTTTGTCAAAGATCAAGTGACCATAGGTGTGGGGGTTCATTTGTGGGCCTTCAATTCTAATCCACTCATCTATCTGCCTGTCTCTGCACCAATACTATACAGTTTTTATCACTATTGCTCTGTAATACTGCTTGATGTCAGGGATGGTAATTCTCCCAGAAGTTCTTTTATTGTTGAGGATAATTTTCGATATCCTGGGGGTTTTTTGTTATTCCAACTGAATTTGAAAATTGCTCTTTCTATCTCTATGAAGAATTGAGTTGGAATTTTGATGTGGATTACATTGAATCTGAAGATAGCTTTTGGCAAAATGATCATTTTTACTATATTAATCGTGCCAGACCAGGAACATGGGAATCCTTCCATCTTCTGAGATCTTCTTCAATTTCTTTCTTCAAAGACTTGAAGTTCTTGTCATAGAGAAATGATTTATTTTCTATCTACTTAGATTGAGGACTTAGTTATTAACATATTTCCAGTACCCAGAAGAGTATCTGGCATACAGTGTTCAGACATTGTATTTGTAAGGATGTGTGCACTATAAGGAAGTAAACAAAGGAGTCTCGATGGACCAGTTCTAAGTATTGATTGGTGTGCACACAAACTTACTCACATAATGACATAAAATGTTATAGTTATGTGTACAAAGGTGCATACTCAAAAGCAGGGAAGCTCCAATCAGCTTTGCAAAGTATGCTGACTCTGCTTCCTGTTTGTAACACACGAAGCTATGGTTCCTTTTGCAACTTCCTCTAAATTTCTATTTCAAAATTAAAAATCATGAATGATTTTATATTACATTTTATTTGTAGTGTGTGTGCACATACATGTGCCACAGTGTCCATTCAGAGGTCAGAGGTCAACCTGTGATTGGGTCTTCTCCTCCCACCATGTCCATCCCTGGGATTGAATCTGGTTGTCAGATTGGAGGCAAGAACATTTACCCCCTGAGCCATCTTGCCAACTCTATAAATCTTGAAAAATTCAAATTATCAGTAAGGTTCAGCTTAGAACTGTTTTTTAAGAAAAAAAATAAAAATAAGTACTTAACAATGTTGAATAGCTTTCTTTTACAATGAAGGAGATTTATTTTATCTTTCTAATTAAATTCTTAGTGGAAAAAAATATAAGAAGCTCTGATTTTTATTTGTTCTTTGGTATTTCCTGAACTATTCAGCCCATGTTCTTAATAGGAAGAGCACTGAGATACTCCTTGACATTTAAAGGTAACTATTCTCCACAGCTCCAGTTCCTGAAGTCAACATCCTAATTGTCACTAAGGTCAGAGTAGCTGAGCAGCACACCAAACCTCATGCATTGTTAGGAAAACAGCCTAGAAATTTTCTGACGTAAATATCCTCTCTCAAAAGCATTGCTCATCTTCCTTCTGCTTTTCCCACAAACTTTTTTGCCCAATATTTAAATCTCACTGGAAAATCATATTTGCTTATTTCTGGCTACTTTGCCAAAAGGAAATTTTCTCCTTTCCCCACCCATTTGAAGCTGAAGACAATGGTCCCTGTTATTTGATCTTAATATCCTTGCATCAACAGGGTTCATGACTAAAAGTTTACAATCAAAGAAAGCAGCTCATCTTTTGACACTGTGTTTATTTATTTTAGTGGAGAGTATCCTGCCTTTCCTTTTTTCTGTGTACTTCTTTATCTAATATCCATTTGTTGATCATTTTTGACAGCCTGACAGATGTAGAAACTTCTAAGAATGCATTAAAAAAGTGCTTCCAAGCAGAAACTTTTTCAGATTCAGTGCCTCAGAGAGAACTTAATATTTTAAAACAGAATAATGTAAGTAAGTCAGTAGAATGCTAAGCACTTTTATTTTTTTTAAAAAAAGGCAGAACAAACTGTGAATTCCCCTCACATTAAAAAGCTCCTGTAAGAGAATAGCCTTGTTTAGGCACCAGTGGAAGGGGAAGCTCTTGGTCCTGCCACGGTTGGACCCCCAGTGCAGGAGAATGTGGGGGGAGCAGTAAAGGGGGATGGATGGGGAGAACACCTGTATGGGGGAGGAGGAGGGGAGGAGATGGGGGCTTATGGATGGGAAATGGGGAAAGAGAATAACATTTGAAATGTAAGTAAAGAAATATATCTAATAAAAAAGAATAAAAGAAAAGAAAAGCTCCTGTAAACTTCCTGTAGTCAGACACACATCCACCCCCAATGGCAGTCCCTCCCACCTACCCCATCATGTCTCTGAAGATGCATCTCCTCATATAATTCTTGTTCTGACAATGAAGAGGAAGCCTCACTTCTAGTCTAATAAATAATGATCCTTCACTGAAGATATGTATAATCTTCAAAAATGCCAAGGCTATCAAAGCCAAGGAAAGACTGAAGATATGAGACATTCAAATGTCACATGCCCCACAGTCATAAATGATATTTTTGGGACAACTGACTAACCTCAAACTGGATCTGAGAATTCGAAATGTAACAAATAGTAGGCATTTTGTTGGTCTGTATTACTTATGAAAAGGGATTGATACTCAGAGGGTGTTGGAACATCATTTAAACAAATTGATCTCAAATGCTCAGGTGTAAGCATTCTCTGCTCTTTAAACTGTGCTAGAATGTGGGTGATTTTCAGAAGCCAATGGTGGCTTCTATCAGGAGCAGTTTCACAGAATCCTTTGTCCTGCACCTCTCTAATAAAATGGAGTTGATTCTCTCTGCATTCAAAAAGCATCTGTTACTAGATTGTATCTCATAATCAGTGTCTAAAGAAGCAGCTGCAGGCCATTAATTCTGTGTCTCCCTGGAACAGGTTGTCTTCAAGGTACATCACAGTGTAATGTCATGGGGAGCAAAGGTCACTGTTCCTGCCCTTGCGTGAGATTAGGCAGAAAGATTGGCCTTTATTATCTTATCTTTAGAGTTGAGTTATTCACAAAGACAATAACATGGACAAGATTTTGTTTTATTAAAATCCAATTCGGAATCTTTTTTTTTCTTTTTTTTTTTTTATTAACTTGAGTATTTCTTATATACATTTCGAGTGTTATTCCCTTTCCCGGTTTCCGGGCAAACATCCCCCTCCCCCCTCCCCTTCTTTATGAGTGTTCCCCTCCCAACCCTCCCCCCATTGCCGCCCTCCCCCCCACAGTCTAGTTCACTGGGGGTTCAGTCTTAGCAGGACCCAGGGCTTCCCCTTCCACTGGTGCTCTTACTAGGCTATTCATTGCTACCTATGAGGTCAGAGTCCAGGGTCAGTCCATGTATAGTCTTTAGGTAGTGGCTTAGTCCCTGGAAGCTCTGGTTGCTTGGCATTGTTGTACATATGGGGTCTCGAGCCCCTTCAAGCTCATCCAGTTCTTTCTCTGATTCCTTCAACAGGGGTCCTATTCTCAGTTCAGTGGTTTGCTGCTGGCATCGCCTCTGTATTTGCTGTATTCTGGCTGTGTCTCTCAGGAGCGATCTACATCTGGCTCCTGTCAGTCTGCACTTCTTTGCTTCATCCATCTTGTCTAATTGGATGGCTGTATATGTATATGGCCACATGTGGGGCAGGCTCTGAATGGGTGTTCCTTCAGTCTCTGTTTTAATCTTTGCCTCTCCCTTTCCTGCCAAGGGTATTCTTTTTCCTCATTTAAAGAAGGAGTAAAGCATTCACATTTTGATCATCCGTCTTGAGTTTCGTTTGTTCTAGGGATCTAGAGTAATTCAAGCATTTGGGCTAATAGCCACTAGTCAATGAGTGCATACCAGGTATGTCTTTCTGTGATTGGGTTAGCTCACTCAGGATGATACTTTCCAGTTCCAACCATTTGCCTACGAATTTCATAAAGCCGTTGTTTTTGATAGCTGAGTAATATTCCATTGGTAGATGTACCACATTTTCTGTATCCATTCCTCTGTTGAAGGGCATCTGGGTTCTTTCCAGTTTCTGGCTATTATAAATAAGGCTGCGATGAACATAGTGGAGCACGTGTCTCTTTTATATGTTGAGGCATCGTTTGGATATATGCCCAAGAGAGATATAGCTGGATCCTCAGGCAGTTCAATGTCCAGTTTTCTGAGGAACCTCCAGACTGATTTCCAGAATGGTTGTACCAGTCTGCAATCCCACCAATAATGGAGGAGTGTTCCTATTTCTCCACATCCTCGCCAGCATCTGCTGTCACCTGAGTTTTTGATCTTAGCCATTCTCACTGGTGTGAGGTGAAATCTCAGGGTTGTTTTGATTTGCATTTCCCTTATGATTAAAGATGTTGAACATTTCTTTAGGTGTTTCTCAGCCATTCGGCATTCCTCAGCTGTGAATTCTTTCTTTAGCTCTAAACCCCATTTTTTAATAGGGTTATTTGTTTCCCTGCGGTCTAACTTCTTGAGTTCTTTGTATATTTTGGATATAAGGCCTCTATCTGTTGTAGGATTGGTAAAGATCTTTTCCCAATCTGTTGGTTGCCGATTTGTCCTAACCACAGTGTCCTTTGCCTTACAGAAGCTTTGCAGTTTTATGAGATCCCATTTGTCGATTCTTGATCTTAGAGCATAAGCCATTGGTGTTTTGTTCAGGAAATTTTTTCCAGTGCCCATGTGTTCCAGAAGCTTCCTTAGCTTTTCTTCTACTAGTTTGAGTGTATCTGGTTTGATGTGGAGGTCATTGATCCACTTGGCCTTAAGCTTTGTACAGGGTGATAAGCATGGATCAATCTGCATTCTTCTACATGTTGACCTCCAGTTGAATCAGCACCATTTGCTGAAAATGCTATCTTTTTTCCATTGGATGGTTTTGGCTCCTTTGTCAAAAATCAAGTGACCATAGGTGAGTGGGTTCATTTCTGGGTCTTCAATTCTATTCCATTGGTCTATCTGTCTGTCTCTGTACCAATACCATGCAGTTTTTATCACTATTGCTCTGTAATACTGCTTGAGTTCAGGGATAGTGACTCCCCCTGAAGTCCTTTTATTGTTGAGGATAGTTTTACCTATCCTGGGTTTTTTGTTATTCCAGATGAATTTGCAAATTGTTCTGTCTAACTCTTTGAAGAATTGGATTGGTATTTTGTTGGGGATTGCATTGAATCTGTAGATCGCTTTTGGTAAAATGGCCATTTTTACTATATTAATCATGCCAATCCATGAGCATGGGAGATCTTTCCACCTTCTGAGGTCTTCTTCAATTTCTTTCTTCAGTGTCTTGAAGTTCTTATTGTACAGATCTTTTACTTGCTTGGTTAAAGTCACACCGAGGTACTTTATATTATTTGGATCTATTATGAAGGGTGTCGTTTCCCTAATTTCTTTATTGGCTTGTTTCTCTTTTGTGTAGAGGAAGGCAAATGGTTTATTTGAGTTAATTTTATACCCAGCCACTTTGCTGAAGTTCTTTATCAGCTTTAGTAGTTCTCTGGTGGAACTTTTGGGATCACTTAAATAAACTATCATATCATCTGCAAATAGTGATATTTTGACTTCTTCTTTTCCGATCTGTATCCCCTTGATCTCCTTTTGTTGTCTGATTGCTCTGGCTAGAACTTCAAGAACTATATTGAATAAGTAGGGAGAGAGTGGGCAGCCTTGTCTAGTCCCTGACTTTAGTGGGATTGCTTCAAGTTTCTCTCCATTTAGTTTAATGTTAGCAACTGGTTTGCTGTATATGGCTTTTACTATGTTTAGGTATGGGCCTTGAATTCCTATTCTTTCCAGGACTTTTATCATGAAGGGGTGTTGAATTTTGTCAAATGCTTTCTCAGCATCTAATGAAATGATCATGTGGTTTTGTTCTTTCAGTTTGTTTATATAATGGATCACGTTGATGGTTTTCCGTATATTAAACCATCCCTGCATGCCTGGGATGAAGCCTACTTGATCATGGTGGATGATTGTTTTGATGTGCTCTTGAATTCGGTTTGCCAGAATTTTATTGAGTATTTTTGCGTCGATATTCATAAGGGAAATTGGTCTGAAGTTCTCTTTCTTTGTTGTGTCTTTGTGTGGTTTAGGTATAAGAGTAATTGTGGCTTCGTAGAAGGAATTCGGTAGTGCTCCATCTGTTTCAATTTTGTGGAATAGTTTGGATAATATTGGTATGAGGTCTTCTATGAAGGTTTGATAGAATTCTGCACTAAACCCGTCTGGACCTGGGCTCTTTTTGGTTGGGAGACCTTTAACGAATGTTTCTATTTCCTTAGGAGTTATGGGGTTGTTTAACTGGTTTATCTGTTCCTGATTTAACTTCGGTACCTGGTATATGTCTAGGAAATTGTCCATTTCCTGTAGATTTTCAAGTTTTGTTGAATATAGGCTTTTATAGTAAGATCTGATGATTTTTTGAATTTCCTCTGAATCTGTAGTTATGTCTCCCTTTTCATTTCTGATTTTGTTAAATTGGACACACTCTCTGGGTCCTCTCGTTAGTCTGGCTAAGGGTTTATCTATCTTGTTGATTTTCTCAAAGAACCAACTTTTGGTTCTGTTGATTCTTTCTATGGTCCTTTTTGTTTCTACTTGGTTGATTTCAGCTCTGAGTTTGATTATTTCCTGCCTTCTACTCCTCCTGGGTGTATTTGCTTCTTTTTGTTCTAGAGCTTTTAGGTGTGCTGTCAAGCTGCTGACATATGCTCTTTCCTGTTTCTTTCTGCAGGTACTCAGCGCTATGAGTTTTCCTCTTAGCACAGCTTTCATTGTGTCCCATAAGTTTGGGTATGTTGTACCTTCATTTTCATTAAATTCTAAAAAGTTTTTAATTTCTTTCTTTATTTCTTCCTTGACCAGGTTATCATTGAGTAGAGCATTGTTCAATTTTCACGTATATGTGGGCATTCTTCCCTTATTGTTATTGAAGACCAGTTTTAGGCCGTGGTGGTCCGATAGCACGCATGGGATTATTTCTATCTTTCTGTACCTGTTGAGGCCCGTTTTTTGACCAATTATATGGTCAATTTTGGAGAAAGTACCATGAGGAGCTGAGAAGAAGGTATATCCTTTTGCTTTAGGATAGAATGTTCTATAAATATCTGTTAAGTCCATTTGGCTCATGACTTCTCTTAGTCTGTCGACATCACTGTTTAATTTCTGTTTCCATGATCTGTCCATTGATGAGAGTGGGGTGTTGAAATCTCCCACTATTATTGTGTGAGGTGCAATGTGTGTTTTGAGCTTTAGTAAGGTTTCTTTTATGTATGCAGGTGCCCTTGTATTTGCGGCATAGATATTTAGGATTGAGAGTTCATCTTGGTGGATTTTTCCTTTGATGAATATGAAGTGTCCTTCCTTATATTTTTTGATGACTTTTAGTTGAAAATTGATTTCATTTGATATTAGAATGGCTACTCCAGCTTGCTTTTTCTGACCATTTGCTTGGAAAGTTGTTTTCCAGCCTTTCACTCTGAGGTAGTGTCTGTCTTTGTCTCTGAGGTGTGTTTCCTGTAGGCAGCAGAATGCAGGGTCCTAGTTGCATATCCAGTTTGTTAATCTATGTCTTTTTATTGGGGAGTTGAGGCCATTGATGTTGAGAGATATTAAGGAATAGTGATTATTGCTTCCTGTTATATTCATATTTGGATGTGAGGTTATGTTTGTGTGCTTTTCTTCTCTTTGTTTTGTTACCAAGACGATTAGTTTCTTGCTTCTTCTAGGGTATAGCTTGCCTCCTTATGTTGGGCTTTACCCTTTATTATCCTTTGTAGTGCTGGATTTGTAGAAAGATATTGTGTAAATTTGGTTTTGTCATGGAATATCTTGGTTTCTCCATCTATGTTAATTGAGAGTTTTGCAGGATACGGTAACCTGGGCTGGCATTTGTGTTCTCTTAGGGTCTGTATGACATCAGTCCAGGATCTTCTGGCCTTCATAGTTTCTGGCGAGAAGTCTGGTGTGATTCTGATAGGTCTGCCTTTATATGTTACTTGTCCTTTTTCCCTTACTGCTTTTAATATTCTTTCTTTATTTTGTGCGTTTGGTGTTTTGACAATTATGTGACGGGAGGTGTTTCTTTTCTGGTCCAATCTATTTGGAGTTCTGTAGGCTTCTTGTATGTCTATGGGTATCTCTTTTTTTAGGTTAGGGAAGTTTTCTTCTATGGTTTTGTTGAAGATATTTACTGGTCCTTTGAGCTGGGAGTCTTCCCTCTCTTCTATACCTATTATCCTTAGGTTTGATCTTCTCATTGAGTCCTGGATTTCCTGTATGTTTTGGACCAGTAGCTTTTTCCGCTTTACATTATCTTTGACAGTTGAGTCAATGATTTCTATGGAATCTTCTGCCCCTGAGATTCTCTCTTCCATCTCTTGTATTCTGTTGGTGAAGCTTGTATCTACAGCTCCTTGTCTCTTCTTTTGGTTTTCTATATCCAGGGTTGTTTCCATGTGTTCTTTCTTGATTGCTTCTATTTCCATTTTTAATTCCTTCAACTGTTTGATTGTGTTTTCCTGGAATTCTTTCAGGGATTTTTGTGACTCCTCTCTATGGGCTTCTACTTGTTTATTTATGATTTCCTGGAATTCTTTCAGGGATTTTTGTGACTCCTCTCTATGGGCTTCTACTTTTTTAATTATGTTTTCCTGGAATTCTTTCAGGCATTTTTGTGATTCCTCTCTGTAGGCTTCTACTTGTTCTCTAAGGGAGTTCTTCACATCTTTCTTTAAGTCCTCCAGCATCATGATCAAATATGATTTTGATTGAAACTAGATCTTGCTTTTCTGGTGTGTTTGGATATTCCATGTTTGTTTTGGTGGGAGAATTGGGCTCTGATGATGCCATGTAGTCTTGGTTTCTGTTGCTTGGGTTCCTGCGCTTGCCTCTCGCCATCAGATTATCTCTAGTGTTACTCTGTTCTGCTATTTCTGACAGTGGCTAGATTGTCCTATAAGCCTGTGTGTCAGGAGTGCTGTAGACCTGTTTTCCTCTCTTTCAGTCAGTTATAGGGACAGAGTGTTCTGCTTTCGGGCGTATAGTTTTTCCTCTCTACAGGTCTTCAGCTGTTCCTGTGGGCCTGTGTCTTGAGTTCACGAGGCAGGTCACTTGCAGCAGAAAAGTTGGTCTTACCTGTGGTCCTGAGGCTCAAGTTTGCTCGCGGGGTGCTGCCCACGGGCTCTCTGTGGCGGCAGCAACCAGGAAGATATGCGCCGCCCCTTCCGGGAGCTTCAGTGCACCAGGGTTCCAGATGGTCTTTGGTGTTTTCCTCTGGCGTCCGATATGTATGTGCAGAGAGCAGTCTCTTCTGGTTTCCCAGGCTTGTCTGCCTCTCTGAAGGTTTAGCTCTCCCTCCCACGGGATTTGGGTGCAGAGAACTGTTTATCCGGTCTGTTTCCTTCAGGTTCCAGCGGTGTCTCAGACAGGGGTCCTGCCGCACCTGGGCCCTCCCCCACGGGAGCCCAGAGGCCTTATACAGTTTCCTCTTGGGCCAAGGATGTGGGCAGGGGTGGGCAGTGTTGGTGGTCTCTTCTGCTCTGCAGCCTCAGGAGTGCCCACCTGACCAGGCGGTTGGGTCTTTCTCTCATGGGGTCTGGGAGCAGAGAGCTGCTGCAGGCCGGGATCCGAGGGTGTGGGCCCAATTCGGAATCTTAAATGTCCCAAAATTCTTAGAGATGTTGATCTTACAGTTGATTATAAATAACAGTTTTGTTTGAAATATATATCCAATTTCAAAATTAATACAAATTTAGAAGTGTTTGATAGCTATGGTTCTAAAGGAATAATCTAAAATGAGAGGATTGTCTTTCAGATTTTCAAAGTTATATAATATAAAGAGTCACATGTGTAGACATGTATATGGTGTGTGTGTGTGTGTGCGCGCGCGCGTGCATGCAAGCATGCGCGTGTGCATGGACACATCGAAGTCATTATGAAAAAACTGATTATAAGAAATCTATCTACTCTTATAGTTGTAAAGGCTAACCAATTCTGAGGAATTCAAGGCTTGTTGATAAGTTTGAGACCTAGAAGGCCAATGATTTGGTTCAGTTAGTACCCAAAGGGGAGCTGAAGGCCAACATGGTCTGATCCAGGAAAGCATTTCTTTCCATCCACATCCACAAGATTAAAACTAATGTCTCAGGTTGGGTATGGTAGTGTTGACCTTTGATCCCAGGGTAGGGAGGCAGAGGCAAGTGATTTTCTGTGATTCTTGAGGCTAACCCAATCTACACAGCAAAACCTTGTCTCAAAAATGAAAGAAGATGGGGAAAGGCAATGTCCCACTTAGAAGGCAATTGGATAGGAAGAATCTATTAGTTGTGGGAAAGTCAACCTTTTTCCTACATTCAGACTATCATTAGGAAGAATAATCTTCCTTCATTACTCTCATAGAAACACACATAAATGTGCCCATCCAGATAAACAGGGAGTACATGTTCCAGCTAAACTGATCTATAGCACTAACCATCATAGCAATGATAGTGCAAAAAGAATCCAGTTATTGAGCTATTAAAAGCACAAACTCAATGACTTCCTCATCAAATGCCACCAAGCATCATTGCTACAAATAGCTCTAAATGTAAAGTGCTAGTGCCCTAGGACACCTCATTACCACCTGCTCACTTGTCCTAGGGTGCAATGTTTGTCTGGTGACAGTCACTGGATCCTCAATGTGAGGTGGGATCCAAATGAACAATTGTACCTCCTACTCTCAGAATTGAGGACTGTGGTATGAGTGCCTGCTACCTACTACTTCTAATGTTGAAAGCCTAGGGAGTCCACCAGATGCCTAACCCATGGCTTTTCTTTTGGAGACCTTCCAAGTGTTTTGCAACTCTGTGTCCCTTTCTCAACTCAAGTCGCCACATTGCTGGGACTGCCCTTTACCCACCAAGGGGGACATCATGCAGTGAACCACTAGAGAGAGGATTACAAACCCAAAAGCCTTCAAAGGTCAGACACTAATTTATATGGCTACCCCAGTGAGAGCTGCTGGGATCTGGTCTGTCTGTGGATCAGACTTGTGTGAGATGAGCTGTGGAGATGGGTGTTTGCAGATTACCACCTGTTTCCAGCAGACCAGGGCTCCTTGGAGCTGAGCTGGTGCTCCCCTGCCAAGACAGTTGCATTGCTCTCTTGCCAAAGTCTCCTCTCAAAGAAGATGACCAACAGAATGCATGCCTGTAGTGCTCTCCTCACACACATGGGGTAAGGGAACATTTTTAGTTTGGGTTATTCCTCTGTGGACAAAGGAACTCCAAAATACAGGCAGTAAGAAAGAGTTTGTACAGATAGAAATAGAGGATAACAATGAAACTTAAGTGCTTGCATACGTGTGTATGTTGGTGTGTGTGTGTGTGTGTGTGTGTGTGTGTGTGTGTGTGTGTGTGTGTGTGTGTTGATGTGTGGATATAGGTGGAGGCCAAAGGGTAACTTGGGTGTACATTTTCAGGATCCATTCATCTTAACTTTGTTGTTGTAGTTGTTTTGTTTCATTTTGTTTTTAGACAGTGGCCCAAAGCTCACCAAGTAGATTAGATTGGTTGTCCATTAAGCCACAGGGATTCATCTGTCCCTGCCTCTTTAGCTCTGGGATTACAAGCCTGTGCCACTACATCCAGCTTTTTACTTGGGCTCAAACTCAGCCCTTCATGCTTGTGTGGCAAACAGACTGAACTAGGTCCTCTTCTCCCTAGCCTATGATCACTGGGCAGCCACCCCTCCCTCTCTCCATTCCTTCCCCCACCCCATCTTCAGCATCTTGGGGGATGAACAGACACATTGTCAGTGCAAGGAGCTCCTCCCTGACCAGTATGGAAAAAACATAGGCTATATTTTCCTCCACTGCTGAGGTCCTTGTCACAGCCCATCCTCTCCTGGCTCTAGTGCTTCTGCTCTTCTTTGAGAGTTACATGCTCTTTTCTAAGAAGTGCTGGGCCCTGGAGAAAAGGAGGGAAGGGGGGGCCCTGGAATTCTAGAAGACTTTTCTCACACATTATCACAGTGTGTTCCAATTCTTAAAGCGGCAGAAGTTGAGGTGGTAATAAGTGGTTCTTCGAGACCAAGGCAAGTGTTCTGTTGATATGATCTGCCCACTACACACTCTGCCTGTGGAACTGCACTCTCTCAGGGAGGAAGCTGAGCAGTCCAGAGGAGAAAAGAGGACTAAATGGCAGAGAGACATGGCCTCAAAAGGAAAGTTGAAGACGAGAGGCCAGCTAGAATTGGGGTGGAACAGGACCAGGCTACAGTCAGTCAGGTTACAACTGCAGCACACTGAGACAATGTGTGAGAAAGGTCTCCTCAAATTCCCAGAGAATTTCAGAAATATGCTAGGAGCCGGGTGCTGGCTCCCCTCTTTTTTTTTTCTCTCCAGGGCCCAGTACTACTTGGCAAAGAAGATGTAAGTAACAGTCAGAGGAGGAATGGGCACACAGGGCTGGGTGTGGATGGAGCTGTGACAAAGACCCCCAGAGAATGATTTGATGTTAAGCTAGGTACCAGCGAGCTGAAGGTCAGTGATGAAGGTCTCCACATTACAAGGAGGATGTCCTAGTCACAATAGAGTAAAGCCCGTCAATGTGGCAGTATGATGCAATCACCCATGTCTGCAATTACTTGTCCCCTTTCAGGCTAAAGCAGGCATTTATATGATCTTTGTCGCATGTACTGGTAAAGTTCTACTTTAACACTGATAGAGACAAGTATCACAGAAGAGGACAAAAGCCATCCTAATGTACCTCTCGTGAAAGACAAATGACCCTATAGATAGAAACCATATATCATTCTAGAACTTGTTAGGATGCAATGTTTCAGGACCAAGAAGTGAAAGTCCAGATGGAATTAGGCTTGCTACTTTATCTGACCTTGAGCTGAGAAGTCATTTGGATAGGACCAGTGGAATGGATACCAGGGTACCTAAGGAACTGAGAACATCAGAAAGCTGAGAAGAGGCCATAGCAGAAGTATGGGTGGAGTGATGAGTCCATGCCTCTACAGACAGGACAGGTCCCTGAGCAGGGAAAGTCAGATAATTTAAGGCATTCCCTGGAAACTAGAGAAGGGAGGAAAATGAATTCTCCCTTTGAATTTCCAGAAAGAATGGTAGCTTTGCCCAATGGGGCCTGTGCCAGGCTTCTGATGTACAGAATTATAAGATGCCAGAAGGGTGTTGCTGAATTCATCTCCTTGTCTGGCAAACTGTTGTAGCAGCCACTATTAACTGATAGAATTCCTAGTTTATGAAACAAAAGATGCAACATCTTCAAACTCCAGATGTTTGGGTCAGTAAAATGGCTCAGCAGGTAAAGGTTCTCTCTGTCCTGTCTGACAACCTGAGTTTGATCTTCAGGACCTGTACAAGGAAGGAACTGTATCCTACAGATGGACCTATGACCACCACATGCAGACTGAGGCTGTGACACAGTGCACTCCCTCGTTAAAAACTGGCACACATGCAAGTGTGTACATATACACGCGTGCACGCCCCCCCCCCCACACACACACAAATTAAATAAAAGGTGGCTACATCGATGGATGAACAGGTGTAGTTGAGGGAAACTATGCAGCAAAACTTATTTTTAAAAAGCCAGGATTTTCCCTGGTTTACCTAACTAGTCACAGGACACTGGGTTCTATTTTATATTAATTCGGTGGTTGTGAATGCTGACGTGTTCACTCTTAGTCTCCCTTTTACATAAGATATAACAAAATGTAATCACACTCTCTTTTACCAAAACTTGACTGTCTCATGAAATTTAATATAGGACCCATAGATTTATTTTTCCTCTTAATGTAATTGTGCATAATTTCTGACAAAGCTCTATTGTTTTATCAATGTTCTATTTGTTCAAAGTGTTAAGCTTTCTTTCTTCATTCATTTATTGATTCGTTCGTTCGTTCGTTCGTTCGTTCGTTCGTTCGTTCGTTCGTTTGCTTGTTTTACAAATTGGCCAGTTGCACACCAAGGAGTTGGAACTTCATCTCCATCCCAGATACAGGGTTGCATCCTGGAACAGAAATTGACACAAAGGAGAACCTCTGAGATCTGGCAGCAGGGAGCTGAGCACCGCCCACATCCCCGTGTGACCAATCAGTTCTCAGGACGGCCCGTTGCTTGCTCCCCCTTCTGTGCCAGTGACTTTCCGCGTCCCCCAACCACTGGTCCACCGCCCACTCACTTGCAGGCCCGAAGCTTCTTCCCCTTGGGAAGCCTCCTCCGTAGCTGTTGTGCCTCCGAACCAGCACTTCCGACCGAGGTAGAGTGAATGGGGTTAGCGACTGGGTCTGCACCAGGAGAGGGCTTCGATGACAAAGGCCACTGCCAGAAGGGTGGGAAAGGGGGCAGGAGGTAGCGAGTGTCTTGGGGGGCTGCGTGGGGGATGTGGGCACCCCGGGCGTGCTGAGGTGGCTGATGCATTCCACACTGAGACCTTCCTCTCTGTCCCTTTCTGAGCTTTCCACTGCTTTAGATATCTCCTTTAGTCTTCCTGCATTGTTATCCGTTCGCCAGCCAGGAACCCCCTCCCCTCCATCCCCATTTCCCTGTTGAGTGATTTGTGTTCAGCGGGGAGCCACTGGGATTTGATCAAAGGAAGCCACTGGGATTTGACCAAAGGAATCATAGAGGTTCCGGAGGGAGGCTCCACGCACAATTCTTTAAAGGCCACGGTCTATGCTTAGCCTTCTGTCCCCGCCCCCAGGTAAAAGTCCTTTCCCTGTCCTTTAAGCACTCAGGGGCCTGGAGTGAATTTGCTCTGAGAGGTGGGTGGGAAGATGTGGGCAGGGTGCTGCTGAAATGGGTGTGGGGCTTCTGGAGAACGCAGGTCTGCAATGTCTTTGGCCTGCAGCAGTAGGGGCTTAGATTATCCAGTTGGCAGATAAACATCCCCCAGCTGGCCTGGGTTGGCCCAACCTGAAGTGAAGGGAGCCCCAAAGGACAAAATGGGAGGGAGAAAAAATGATCTTGCCAATTAGACAATCGAGGAAACGTGGAGGACGAATCCCTTAAAGCCATTCTTCAATGGATTTGCAAACTGCGTTTCGGCTCTTTACTTTGTTTTGCTTCACTTTAACGATTTAAGAATAAAAAGAATGTATATCATTCCAAAGTGATCTAGCCTACAAGATAATGAAATAAATGCCTGACCATTTTGTGGGTAAAAATAAGGTTTGAATACCATATTGGAGGGTCTCATTTCTGCCCTTCCCTGCCTGAGACATGGCATCCTTCACGATTTTTCTTTTAACTAGGCTGTTTTGCATAGTTCTACGTTTGTGTGTAAACCATATATGTGTTACTTTATGATTTTGTCATGCTTTCATATCATGAATATTATCCCTTATTTCTTATTTTTCTGGGATTCACCCTCGCATATACTTCTTTCATTTTTATTTCTTACGGTTTAATGCCCTATACTTATTCTACCTTTGGGCATTTTGATTTCTAGCTTCGGGGAATGCCTTCATTTTTTTTTAATGTGACAAACTATCCCAACATGTAACAGTATAAAATCAATAATAACAACAAAACCACTTCTATTATGTCTTTACCCACCTCCCAGTTTCTGTGGATCTAGACCCCACTCGTGGCTTAGCTGGAGTCTCTGGCTAGAGGCCCTTACGTGCTATATGGTAAAGGGGTATTGGCTCAGCCTGACTCAAGGCTCATTGGAGCTACCACAGGATTGTTGTAGACTTGGGACCTCCTTGATTTTGATTGGGCATGTCCTTCTTTGTAGTGAGGGCCTTGTTATAGAGGCTTGCTGGGACATAATATCTTGCTCCCTCTACCTCCTCCCCACCCCCACCCCCCAGAGTGAGGGCTTGCCAAAAGAAAGGCATGAACCAGGTTATTCTTTTCTTCTCTAATCTCAAAATTGACATCTCTTTCTTTTTGTCACTTCTATTCTTGATTGCCCTCACTCCATATACACACTCAAGAGGCGAATTTCACATGGGCATGGACACCCATAGGCATATATTTCAAAGACTGCCTACTATAGCAATCACATAATGTCTTCTAACACACATGACTGTGTGCAAGTGCTTCTTAAGAATGTGCATCCAAGAGCAGAATAAACAGGTCATAGGATTTGTATATTCAACTCTATTAGGCCATTTCTAAGTTTTTCCTCAAGCACTAAACTAGTTGGCACTCCCTCCAGCAAAGGAGCAGAGATCTTGATATCCACAGACCTGTCATAACAAATTACGTTTTTAGTCTGGCGAGCATGTAGTAGAAGCATTCCTATGGGATTTCACTTAGCATTTCCACAGAGCTAACAAGGCAGGCTGCCTTTTGTAAATGCCGATCAAGTACTTGGCTTTCTGTTTGCATTTGTGATACCTGGTTTGTACATATTCTCCTAGTAAGTTGTTTTTCTGTACCTGATTGGTTCATTGGAGTCTTTTCTTTATACGATCCATGTCTCAATCAATATCTAAGTTATTGTATGTGCTACAAATATCCACTTCCAGACTGCATCTGAGATTTTCTCTCTCTTTATCTCTCCATGCCTCTCAGTGAAAAATATATGTTTAAGTTATGAGAATTTCTTTTATCATTTGTTAAGAATGGTTTCTTCAAAGGAAAAGAAAGAATTGTATCTTCAGGGGGCTGGAGAGGATACAGGCCTTTGCTGTGTAAATGTGAGGATTAAAACTGGAATACCAGACTCCCAGGTAAAAGTTGGGCTGGTAGGGCAGCCACGTGTAATACCAGTATAAAGAGAACAGTGATTCCCCCGCCCCCAAGGCAAGATTATTAGCTAGACTATCAGATTCTCAACTTTAAGGGCAGGGAGAGACCCTCCCTCAGTAAATAAAATGAAAACAATGTCATCAATTGTTTCAATGGCTGTTGAAAGCATCCTGTAATTCATCAGGCTGAGATGACTCAGCTGTTCATGGTGCGTACTCCCTTTGCTAAAGATTGGCAATCAATTCTCAGCACTCACAGGTAGCATACAATGCCCTATAACCTGGCTTCAACCTCTGGCCTCCTCCAGTGGGAGCACACATACAAAACACATATACACATGAATTGATACCCCCCCACACACAGAGGCACACACGCAGGATACAGTTGTATCCTCAGGGTTATAAAGTAACTTACTGTCTTGTTTTCCAGTGGTTTCAGTGACACCAATGGTTTTGCATTAGGCATTCAGGCTTAGTCTACATGAAACCTGTTTACTTAATTGCTTATTCCATGCAGATGATCACCTTTCATCACACCACTGGTCTGCATGAATCAAATTTTCCATGTGTGTATAGATTTATTTTAAGCTCCCTACTCTCATTAATCTACTTGTCTTTATATATTAATTTTTGTCAATCAAATTTGATACAATTAATTAGTCATTTTATTTACCAGTACCGGCTTTCAAATTTGACACATGGACAATAGTCATCAAAAATCATGACAACTTTGTTTCTCTCTTTATCTGCATATCTTTAATCTTTAATTTCTTTTTTAATTCCTTCCTGCTTTGGCAAGGCTCATCCTACGCTGAGTAGAAAGGTTTGATTATGTAGATTTTAAAAATAGCTTTTACCATAGTTATCAGGTAAATTCTTTATTTGGTGAGTATGTTTGTCATAAATGAACGTTTCATCAATTGTTTCTGTGGCTATTGGAAGCATCATGTAACTCATGGGGCTGAGAGATGGCTCATTCATTGAGAGCATGTACACCCCCTTACCCAGGATTTGAGGTAGCTCACTGCAGAATGAAACTCCAGCTCCAGGAGAGCCAACACCCTTCACCTCTGTGGGATTCAGCACTCACATGCATACACCCACACACATAGACACACAATACAAAACAAAATAAGCCTTTTTAAAAACAGAAGGTATAATGTAATTCTTTTTCTTTAAATATATTTTGGTGGCAAGGCATAGTGTTTAACTTCTAACAGTAAGCTAGCTGATGTCTCTAGAATACCAGGGTATCTCTAGTGTGTATGTCATGGCATGTATAAAGAGCATACAGAGACAAGCATTATTTACATTTATGTAAGCTAACATTGGTCTATACTTATCATTTTCTGTACTGTTCTGATCTGCCATTGGTATCATCTCAAAATAGCTAGAGTAATGTTTTTTCTTTGGCTCTGTTACAGAAACTCTGCACAATGTTGCAGTTATCTATTTCTTGAATAGTAAAGCCCTCTGGAGTTGGAGTTCTGGGGATTTTTACGCTTGATGGTTGAATTACTTTATTATAGTGAATGCTTTGCTTAAGCTCGCTGTATGTTTTTATTTGTAAGTTAATTCGAATAAAACAATTCCATTATTTAAAAATACAATTATAGGACTATTTGGGATTTCTTATGGAGTCACTTTTGATATGTATTCAGTATTACTTTAAAAAGTAAAATTCAGTATTGCTAAAAAACATTATTACTAAAATTCATTATCGGTTTAAATCTTTCTACATTCTGTTGTGATGACCTTTTCTTTAGTAAAGTATTCCACCTTCTTTTTCCTAGAATTTCGTGTACTTTATTGCCTCTTACACACACACACACACACGCACACACACACACACACACACACACACGTGCGTGCGCGCGCACATGCACACACATACACACTTTTTTCTTTCATTGGATTTTTTTATTTAGATTTTTTTCTTTTATTGAATATTTTTTATTTACATTTAGAATGTTATTCCCTTTCCTGGTTTCCCAGGGATAAGCCACCTATCCCATCCCCTTCCTCTTTTCTTTTTCTATAAGGGTGTTCCCCTCTCCATCCATCCCTCTTTCTCACCACAGCCCCTGACATTCCCCTACACTGGGGGGTCAACCTTGGCAGGACCAAGGGCTTCTCCTTCCATTCGTGCCCAAGAATGCCATCCTGTGCTACAAAAGGAGCTGGTGCCATGGGTCAGTCCATGTATAGTCTTTGGGTAGTGGTTTAGTCCCTGGGAGCTCTGGTTGGTTGGTGTAGTTATTCTTATGAGGTTGCAAGGCCCTTTAGCTCCTTCAATACGTTCTCTAACTTCTCCAACAGGGGTCCTGTTCTCAGTTCAATGGTTTGCTGCTACCATTCTCCTCTGTTTTTGACATGCTCTGGCTGTGCCTCTCAGGAGACATTTATGGCACTTGTCAGCATGCACTTCTTAGCTTCATCAATCTTAACTAGTTTTCATGGCTTTATGTACATAGGCCACATGTGGGGCAGGCTCTGAATGGCCATTCCTTCAGTCTCTACTCCAAACTTGGCCACCATATCCCCTACTATGAATGCTTTTGTTCCCCATTTTAAGAAGGAGTGAAGCATCCGCATTTTGGGTAATTCTATATTTTGGGCTAATATCCACTTATCAGTGAGTGCATACCATGTGTGTTTTTCTGTGATTGGTTACCTCACTCAGGATGATATTTTCTAGTGCAGTCCAATTGCCTATGAATTTCATGAAGTCATTGTTTTTGATGGCTGAATAGTACTCCATTGTGTAGAAGTATCACATTTTCTGTATCCATTTCTCTGTTGAAGTGCATCTGGGTTCTTTCCAGCTTCTGGCTATTATAAATAAGGCTATTATGAACATAGTGGAGCATGTGTCCTTGTTGTAGGTTGGAGCATCATTTGGGTATATGCCCAGGAGAGGAATAGCTGGGTCCTCAGGTAGTGCAATGTCCAATATTCTGAGGAACCTCCAGAGTGATTTCCAGAGTAGTTGTACCAATTTGCAATCCCACCAAAAATGGAGGACTGTTCCTATTTCTCCACATCCTGGACAGCATCTGTTGTCACCTGAGTTTTTTTTTTTTTGTTTTGTTTTGTTTGTTCTTTTTTTTTTTTTTTTATTAACTTGAGTATTTCTCATATACATTTCAAGTGTTATTCCCTTTCCCGGTTTCCGGGCAAAATCCCCCTCCCCCCTCCCCTTCCTTATGGGTGTTCCCCTCCCAACCCTCCCCCCATTGCCGCCCTCCCCCCATAGTCTAGTTCACTGGGGGTTCAGTCTTAGCAGGACCCAGGGCTTCCCCTTCCACTGGTGCTCTTACTAGGATATTCATTGCTACCTATGGGGTCAGAGTCCAGGGTCAGTCCATATATAGTCTTTAGGTAGTGGCTTAGTCCCTGGAAGCTCTGGTTGCTTGACATTGTTGTACTTTTGGGGTCTCGAGCCCCTTCAAGCTCTTCCAGTTCTTTCTCTGATTCCTTCAACGGGGGACCTATTCTCAGTTCAGTGGTTTGCTGCTGGCATTCGCCTCTGTATTTGCTGTATTCTGGATGTGTCTCTCAGGAGCGATCTACATCCGGCTCCTGTCGGTCTGCACTTCTTTGCTTCATCCATCTTGTCCAATTGGGTGGCTGTATATGTATGGGCCACATGTGGGGCAGGCTCTGAATGGGTGTTCCTTCAGTCTCTGTTTTAATCTTTCCCTCTCCCTACCCAGCCAAGGGTATTCTTTTTCCTCATTTAAAGAAGGAGTGAAGCATTTACATTTTGATCATCCGTCTTGAGTTTCGTTTGTTCTAGGGATCTAGGGTAATTCAAGCATTTGGGCTAATAGCCACTTATCAATGAGTGCATACCATGTATGTCTTTCTGTGATTGGGTTAGCTCACTCAGGATGATATTTTCCAGTTCCAACCATTTGCCTACGAATTTCATAGACTCGTTGTTTTTGATAGCTGAGTAATATTCCATTGTGTAGATGTACCACATTTTCTGTATCCATTCCTCTGTTGAAGGGCATCTCAGTTCTTTCCATTTTCTGGCTATTATAAATAAGGCTGCCATGAACATAGTGGAGCACGTGTCTCTTTTATATGTTGAGGCATCTTTTGGGTATATGCCCAAGAGAGGTATAGCTGGATCCTCAGGCAGTTCAATGTCCAATTTTCTGAGGAACCTCCAGACTGATTTCCAGAATGGTTTTACCAGTCTGCAATCCCACCAACAATGGAGGAGTGTTCCTCTTTCTCCACATCCTCGCCAGCATCTGCTGTCACCTGAGTTTTTGATCTTAGCCATTCTCACTGGTGTGAGGTGAAATCTCAGGGTTGTTTTGATTTGCATTTCCCTTATGACTAAAGATGTTGAACATTTCTTTAGGTGTTTCTCAGCCATTCGGCATTCCTCAGCTGTGAATTCTTTGTTTAGCTCTGAACCCCATTTTTTAATAGGGTTATTTGTTTCCCTGCGGTCTAACTTCTTGAGTTCTTTGTATATTTTGGATATAAGGCCTCTATCTGTTGTAGGATTGGTAAAGATCTTTTCCCAATCTGTTGGTTGCCGTTTTGTCCTAACCACCGTGTCCTTTGCCTTACAGAAGCTTTGCAGTTTTATGAGATCCCATTTGTCGATTCTTGATCTTAGAGCATAAGCCATTGGTGTTTTGTTCAGGAAATTTTTTCCAGTGCCCATGTGTTCCAGATGCTTCCCTAGTTTTTCTTCTATTAGTTTGAGTGTGTCTGGTTTGATGTGGAGGTCCTTGATCCACTTGGACTTAAGCTTTGTACAGGGTGATAAGCATGGATCGATCTGCATTCTTCTACATGTTGCCCTCCAGTTGAACCAGCACCATTTGCTGAAAATGCTATCTTTTTTCCATTGGATGGTTTTGGCTCCTTTGTCAAAAATCAAGTGACCATAGGTGTGTGGGTTCATTTCTGGGTCTTCAATTCTATTCCATTGGTCTATCTGTCTGTCTCTGTACCAATCCCATGCAGTTTTTATCACTATTGCTCTGTAATACTGCTTGAGTTCAGGGATAGTGACTCCACCTGAAGTCCTTTTATTGTTGAGGATAGTTTTACCTATCCTGGGTTTTTTGTTATTCCAGATGAATTTGCAAATTGTTCTGTCTAACTCTTTGAAGAATTGGATTGGTATTTTGATGGGGATTGCATTGAATCTGTAGATTGCTTTTGGTAAAATGGCCATTTTTACTATATTAATCCTGCCAATCCATGAGCATGGGAGATCTTTCCATCTTCTGAGGTCTTCTTCAATTTCTTTCCTCAGTGTCTTGAAGTTCTTATTGTACAGATCTTTTACTTGCTTGGTTAAAGTCACACCGAGGTACTTTATATTATTTGGGTCTATTATGAAGGGTGTCGTTTCCCTAATTTCTTTCTCGGCTTGTTTCTCTTTTGTATAGAGGAAGGCAACTGATTTATTTGAGTTAATTTTATACCCAGCCACTTTGCTGAAGTTGTTTATCAGCTTTAGTAGTTCTCTGGTGGAACTTTTGGGATCACTTAAATATACTATCATGTCATCTGCAAATAGTGATATTTTGACTTCTTCTTTTCCGATCTGTATCCCCTTGATCTCCTTTTGTTGTCTGATTGCTCTGGCTAGAACTTCAAGAACTATATTGAATAAGTAGGGAGAGAGTGGGCAGCCTTGTCTAGTCCCTGATTTTAGTGGGATTGCTTCGAGTTTCTCTCCATTTAGTTTAATGTTAGCAACTGGTTTGCTGTATATGGCTTTTACTATGTTTAGGTATGGGCCTTGAATTCCTATTCTTTCCAGGACTTTTATCATGAAGGGGTGTTGAATTTTGTCAAATGCTTTCTCAGCATCTAATGAAATGATCATGTGGTTTTGTTCTTTCAGTTTGTTTATATGATGGATCACGTTGATGGTTTTCCGTATATTAAACCATCCCTGCATGCCTGGGATGAAGCCTACTTGATCATGGTGGATGATTGTTTTGATGTGCTCTTGAATTCGGTTTGCCAGAATTTTATTGAGTATTTTTGCGTCGATATTCATAAGGGAAATTGGTCTGAAGTTCTCTTTCTTTGTTGTGTCTTTGTGTGGTTTAGGTATAAGAGTAATTGTGGCTTCATAGAAGGAATTCAGTAGTGCTCCATCTGTTTCAATTTTGTGGAATAGTTTGGATAATATTGGTATGAGGTCTTCTATGAAGGTTTGATAGAATTCTGCACTAAACCCGTCTGGACCTGGGCTCTTTTTGGTTGGGAGACCTTTAATGACTGCTTCTATTTCCTTAGGAGTTATGGGGTTGTTTAACTGGTTTATCTGTTCCTGATTTAACTTCGATACCTGGTATCTGTCTAGGAAATTGTCCATTTCCTGAAGATTTTCAAATTTTGTTGAATATAGGTTTTTATAGTAAGATCTGATGATTTTTTCAATTTCCTCTGAGTCTGTAGTTATGTCTCCCTTTTCATTTCTGATTTTGTTAATTTGGACGCACTCTCTGTGTCCTCTCGTTAGTCTGGCTAAGGGTTTATCTATCTTGTTGATTTTCTCAAGAAACCAACTTTTGGTTCTGTTGATTCTTTCTATGGTCCTTTTTGTTTCTACTTGGTTGATTTCAGCTCTGAGTTTGAATATTTCCTGCCTTCTACTCCTCCTGGGTGTATTTGCTTCTTTTTGTTCTAGAGCTTTTAGGTGTGCTGTCAAGCTGCTGACATATGCTCTTTCCTGTTTCTTTCTGCAGGCAGTCAGCTCTATGAGTTTTCCTCTTAGCACAGCTTTCATTGTGTCCCATAAGTTTGGGTATGTTGTACCTTCATTTTCATTAAATTCTAAAAAGTTTTTAATTTCTTTCTTTATTTCTTCCTTGACCAGGTTATCATTGAGTAGAGCATTGTTCAATTTTCACGTATATGTGGGCATTCTTCCCTTATTGTTATTGAAGACCAGTTTTAGGCCGTGGTGGTCCGATAGCACGCATGGGATTATTTCTATCTTTCTGTACCTGTTGAGGCCCGTTTTTTGACCAATTATATGGTCAATTTTGGAGAAAGTACCATGAGGAGCTGAGAAGAAGGTATATCCTTTTGCTTTAGGATAGAATGTTCCATAAATATCCGTTAAGTCCATTTGGCTCATGACTTCTCTTAGTCTGTCGACATCACTGTTTAATTTCTGTTTCCATGATCTGTCCATTGATGAGAGTGGTGTGTTCAAATCTCCCACTATTATTGTGTGAGGTGCAATGTGTGCTTTGAGCTTTAGTAAGGTTTCTTTTACGTATGTAGGTGCCCTTGTATTTGGGGCATAGATATTTAGGATTGAGACTTCATCTTGGTGGATTTTTCCTTTGATGAATATGAAGTGTCCTTCCTTATCTTTTTTGATGACTTTTAGTTGGAAATTGATTTTATTTGATATTAGAATGGCTACTCCAGCTTGCTTCTTCTGACCATTTGCTTGGAAAGTTGTTTTCCAGCCTTTCACTCTGAGGTAGTGTCTGTCTTTGTCTCTGAGGTGTGTTTCCTGTAGGCAGCAGAATGCAGGGTCCTCGTTGCGTATCCAGTTTGTTAATCTATGTCTTTTTATTGGGGAGTTGAGGCCATTGATATTGAGAGATATTAAGGAATAGTGATTATTGTTTCCCTTTATATTCATATTTGGATGTGAGGTTATGTTTGTGTGCTTTCATTCTCTTTGTTTTGTTGCCAAGACGATTAGTTTCTTGCTTCTTCTAGGGTATAGCTTGCCTCCTTATGTTGGGCTTTACCATTTATTATCCTTTGTAGTGCTGGATTTGTAGAAAGATATTGTGTAAATTTGGTTTTGTCATGGAATATCTTGGTTTCTCCATCAATGTTAATTGAGAGTTTTGCTGGATACAGTAACCTGGGCTGGCATTTGTGTTCTCTTAGGGTCTGTATGACATCAGTCCAGGATCTTCTGGCCTTCATAGTTTCTGGCGAGAAGTCTGGTGTGATTCTGATAGGTCTCCCTTTATATGTTACTTGACCTTTTTCCCTTACTGCTTTTAATATTGTTTCTTTATTTTGTGCGTTTGGTGTTTTGACAATTATGTGACGGGAGGTGTTTCTTTTCTGGTCCAATCTATTTGGAGTTCTGTAGGCTTCTTGTATGTCTATGGGTATCTCTATTTTTAGGTTAGGGAAGTTTTCTTCTATGATTTTGTTGAAGATATTTACTGGTCCTTTGAGCTGGGAGTCTTCACTCTCTTCTATACCTATTATCCTTAGGTTTGATCTTCTCATTGAGTCCTGGATTTCCTGTATGTTTTGGACCAGTAGCTTTTTTCCGTTTTACATTATCTTTGACAGTTGAGTCAATGATTTCTATGGAATCTTCTGCTCCTGAGATTCTCTCTTCCATCTCTTGTATTCTGTTGGTGAAGCTTGTATCTACAGCTCCTTGTCTCTTCTTTTGGTTTTCTATATCCAGGGTTGTTTCCATGTGTTCTTTCTTGATTGCTTCTATTTCCATTTTTAATTCCTTCAACTGTTTGATTGTGTTTTCCTGGAATTCTTTCAGGGATTTTTGTGTCTCCTCTTTATGGGCTTCTACTTGTTTATTTATGTTTTCCTGGAATTCTTTCAGGGATTTTTGTGTCTCCTCTCTATGGGCTTCTACTTGTTTATTTATGTTTTCCTGGAATTCTTTCAGGGATTTTTGCGATTCTTTCAGGCATTTTTGCGATTCCTCTCTGTAGGCTTCTACTTGTTCTCTAAGGGAGTTCTTCATGTCTTTCTTGAAGTCCTCCAGCATCATGATCAAATATGATTTTGAAAATAGATCTTGCTTTTCTGGTGTGTTTGGATATTCCATGTTTGTTTTGATGGGAGAATTGGGCTCCGATGGTGCCATGTAGTCTTAGTTTCTGTTGCTTGGGTTCCTGCGCTTGCCTCTCGCCATCAGATTATCTCTAGTGTTACTTTGTTCTGCTATTTCTGACAGTGGCTAGACTGTCCTATAAGCCTGTGTGTCAGGAGTGCTGTAGACCTGTTTTCCTCTCTTTCAGTCAGTTATGGGGACAGAGTGTTCTGCTTTCGGGCGTGTAGTTTTTCCTCTCTACAGGTCTTCAGCTGTTCCAGTGGGCCTGTGTCTTGAGTTCACCAGGCAGCTTTCTTGCAGCAGAAAATTTGGTCTTACCTGTGGTCCTGAGGCTCAAGTTTGCTCGTGGGGTGCTGCCCACGGGCTCTCTGCAGCGGCAGCAACCAGGAAGACCTGTGCCGCCCCTTCAGGGAGCTTCAGTGCACCAGGGTTCCAGATAGTCTTTGGCTTTTTCCTGTGGCGTCCGAGATGTGTGTGCAGGGAGCAGTCTCTTCTGGTTTCCCAGGCTTGTCTGCCTCTCTGAAGGTTTAGCTCTCCCTCCCACGGGATTTGGGTGCAGAGAACTGTTTATCAGGTCTGTTTCTTTCAGGTTCTGGCGGTGTCTCAGGCAGGGGTCCTGCCGCTCCTGGGCCCTCCCCCACGGGAGCCCAGAGGCCTTATACAGTTTCCTCTTGGGCCAGGGATGTGGGCAGGGGTGAACAGAGTTGGTGGTCTCTTCCGCTCTGCAGCCTCAGGAGTGCCCACCTGACCAGGCGGTTGGGTCTCTCTCTCACCGGGTCTGGGAGCAGAGAGCTGCTGCGGGCCGGGATCCGCGGGTGTGGGACTTCCGGTAAACACAGAATGTGCCCGGTCCTAGAGAAATTCTGCTTCCGTGTGTCCCAAGCTCACCAGGCAGCTTTCTTGCAGCAGAAAATTTGGTCTTACCTGTGGTCCCGAGGCTCAGGTTCGCTCGTGGGGTGCTGCCCACGGGCTCTCTGCAGCGGCAGCAACCAGGAAGACCTGTGCTGCCCCTTCCGGGAGCTTCAGTGCACCAGGGTTCCAGATGGTCTTTGGCTTTTTCCTCTGGCGTCCGACATTTAGGTTTCTTATTTTATAAAGTTTTCAGGTGTTTTGTTCATTTGGGGGTAAAACATGATTTTGTTATATTCTGGATATACATATGCATTTTTCATTTTATTGATGAAATTTCTTCTTTTTGGCTTGCCTTTTCACTTTGATAAGCTTCTAATTTAAAAAACCTGTTTCACTTTACTTAATTTTAATTTTTTTTAAAAATAGCATCTTTTGAGGTGAAATTTTACTGTATCAGCCAGGCTGGCACCAGATTCACAGCAATGCTACCTCTTCAGTCCTCCAAGTGCTAGTCTTACTGTTGGGAGCCATGACACCTGCCAAATAACCTTTAACTTTTATAGTTAAAGCTAAACCCTTGAAGGTCATGCTCAAGTCCTGTTTAAGAAAACTCTGGAGCTGGAGAGATGGCTCAGCGGTTAAGAGCACCGACTGCTCTTCCAGAGGTCCTGAGTTCAATTCCCAGCAACCACATGGTGGCTCATAACCATCTGTAAAGAGATCCAATGTCCTCTTCTGGTGTATCTGAAGACAGCTACAGTGTACTTATATATAATAAATGAATAAATCTTTAAAAAAAGAGAAAAGAAAAGAAAACTCTGTCTACTTGTTCCCCAAATCTGCCCTATGCTTAGTTGTACCACTGTACATGTGTTACCCTCAAATGAACAAAACACCTGAAGGCTTTATAACATAAGAAACCTAAATGGCCAGGAAAGAAAAAACTTTGTGACAAGCCATCATTAATGCGTGTTAAATCTTTAATGGATACTTCTATCCATCCTATAGGGCTAACTGTGACACTGCTACCTTTGCTCATCCATGAGAGGGAACTTTAGTCCCTTTTTCTTCCTGCAAGGAAAGTACTCACAGGTATTCTGCATTTATGGCATTGTCTAACCTAGGTTGCCACCCAACATCTCCACATCCTTGTCAGTTTGAGTTTCAACACATGAGCTTTGGAGGAAAACAGATGTGTCCCTGACAATGGGATTGGCTTCTCCTAAATGGAGCCCTGTTTTCTCTTTGTGCTCATGTTTAATTTTTGCTACCACTGGAATCAATATTTGATAATGTTTTCCCTCCATATTATTTGTGTGGATGTGAAGGGGTGTGTTTTGTGAGTACAGCATGCACGAGTTAGGAGAACAACGTATATATGCACAGAGACTAAAGAAAGAAAATATGTGTCTTACTGTATCACTCCCTATCTTATTCCCTGTAGAGACAGTTAGAGACAGTATGAATGCAGGACTTGCTATTTTTGCTCCACTGCCTGGTTAAGAAAGTCAGGGGAATCCTCCTCATCCACTTCACGACACTGGAGTTATAGATATGTGTTCTGCCAATCCCCCATCCCAGATATTTAAGTGAGTTCTAGGGATTGAATTCAGTTCATCATCAATGGAGAGAATGTACTCTTACTGACTCAACCATCTCCCTGTCCTTACATCATTTTTGAATAGTGTAATTTTTACCATTTTTCATGGTAATTATATATATTATAGCTTGCCACGGTCTTTCTAACTGCAAATTATTACTTTTACTTATTTTAAAACAAAAAAAAATTTATCTTTATTAACTTGAGTATTTCTTATTTGCATTTCAATTGTTATTCCCTTTCCTGGTTTCCGGGCCAACATCCCCCTAACCCCTCCCCTCCCCTTCGATATTGGTGTTCCCCTCCCCATCCTCCTCCCATTGCCGCCCTCCCCCCAACAATCACATTCACTGGGGGTTCAGTCTTGGCAGGACCAAGGGCTTCCCCTTCCACTGGTGCCCTTACTAGGCTATTCATTGCTACCTATGAGGTTGGAGCCCAGGGTCAGTCCATGTATAGTCTTTGGGTAGTGGCTTAGTCCCTGGAAGCTCTGGTTGGTTGGCATTGTTGTTCATATGGGGTCTCAAGCCCCTTCAAGCTCTTTCAGTCCTTTCTCTGGTTCCTTCAACGGGGGTCCTGTTCTCAGTTCAGTGGTTTGCTGCTGGCATTCGGCTATGTATTTGCTGTATTCTGGCTGTGTCTCTCAGGAGAGATCTACATCCGGCTCCTGTCGGCCTGCACTTCTTTGCTTCATCCATCTTATCTAATTGGGTGGCTGTATATGTATGAGCCACATGTGGGGCAGGCTCTGAATGGGTGTTCCTTCTGCCTCTGTTCTAAACTTTGCCTCCCTATTCCCTGCCAAGGGTATTCTTGTTCCCCTTTTAAAGAAGGAGTGAAGCATTCGCATTTTGGTCATCCCTCTTGAGTTAAAACAAAAATCTTAATCCAGCTCATTTCCATGAATCCATTCAGATGTGTTAGTCATATATTTGATTTTGCTTTATACCCTACCACAAGATGTGATATTTGTTTATTTTTAAAAAACCAATTCTTATGCATATCTGTACATCGATTACTCTTTACAGTATACTGTTTCTTCCCACAGTGTGCTCTGTCTTTCTGGGATAATTCTCCTTAATCCTGAGGAGCTCCTTTGAGTAGCTCTTGTTCTGTATTCTGATGTTCCGAAATTTGCTCAGACTGTGGTTATCTAAAATTGTCTGTATTTTGCCTTTAATTTTTCAGAGACATTTTTTGGTCTGCATAGAACTGTAGGCTGGCAGGTTTTACTGTCTCTTTCTTTCCACTGCATTATCCTGTTCTGTTCTTGTTTCCATCATTTCTTTTGAAAACCAGCTGTATTTCGTTTCTTTGAGAAGAAAGTGTCTTTACCTCCGGCTGCTCTTCAGATCTTTGTAAATTTGGTTTTCAGCAGCTGACTGTGCAGAGTGTGATTTTCTCTTTATTTATTGTGCTCAGAGAGAACATAGAGCTCATTGTGTTTTTATGTTTTTCATCTGTCTTAGATAATTCTGAAATATTAATTATGAACTTGTTGCTTCTCTTTCTTTCCCATAGAACACTAATTGTATGGCATTCTTGCCAATCCTCACATTGAACTCTAGATTTGTTTTTAATGTATGCATGCCTGTGTGTTTGCACATGTGGGTGTGGTGCATGCAGAAACCAGAGGAAGAGGTCCAATCCCCTGGAGCCATGTGGCAGTGTGTAGCCTTGCTGGGACTGAACTCTTGCCCTCCGTAATGGTAATATCAGCTCTTAATTCTTGAGCCATCTTCTACCTACTAGAACAACTCTAAAATCTATTTTTCTTATAGGTTGGGTGTTTGTTTGTTTGTTTTGCTTTTGGGGTGTTGTTGTTTTGGTCGAGGCAGCATTTCCTACTTCTTAGTTTCCTTCAACTTTTTACTGAGTTTAAGATGCTGGTGAAACAACCTCAACTCTAGCTGATTTTTTTTTCTTTTTGCCATCAAAAAGGATTTGGAGATAGAGGTACAAATATATTCAAGAACAGTGGTTCTCAACATGTGGATCTCAACCCCTCTAGGGTTCAGATGACCCTTTCACAGGGGTCACATAAGACCATCAAAAAACACAATTGAGAACAGTAGCACAATGACAGTTATAAAGTAGCAACAAAAATAATTTTATGGTTGGAAAGGGTCACTATAACATGTGGCCCTGTATTAAAGGGTCCCAACATTAGGAAGGTTGAGAACCACTGGTCTAGAGGAAAACTTTCAAACATTATTTTTGGCTCACCTCAGGTTTGACTTTGCTATGAAAACATAATCTGGATGGGTAACATGTGATCCTTACTGATAAATCATGACTTTGCTTATGTGTCAAGTGCAAGCAGAACATTTGTACAGGAGCCTTCTTGTTATAGCTTGATGTCCACTATTGTGTTTCAGCTACAGAAATGAATGACATTTGGGCAAGATTTATTGGAGTCTCTGCCTATACGTATCATAGGAAAGCTACATGTAGAGTTTTTATTCATTCTCTGAGGTTCTATTTCCAAGGCCTCCCTTTGAGCTTCATTTGGATTGCTAATCTTAAACGAGGCTGACAGAAGCCTGGGTTATTTAGCACTATGGGTAGAAAAAAACGTTTAAATGGGGAAAGTTGTAGGAAAGGTGGAGTCCTGTGTTTTCTGTCCCTGGTGGATTTATTTCTGGAAGCCTTTATCAAGGGCCTTGAGTTATTTATACTTTGGAAGAGGGTTTCTACATTTCCCATTTGTTTGTTTGTTTGTCTGTTTTCTATCTTCAGTGGGTCTTACCCCAAAGATAGGCTGGAACAACTGATCTCTCACCATTACGTGTTACATCTTGTTTGTTTATCTCATATCCTTGTCTTGTCTTCCTTTCTTAAGATTCATTCTTTAGAATTTCCTTTAATCAGATCTGATAAATTCTCAGTATTTATTAGCCTAAAAAAATGTTTGAAAGATAGTTTGATGGATATTCCAGATTACCTAATGTGGCGATATGAATAGAAATAGCCCCCATATACTCATACGGAGTGTTATTATTGGAGGTGTGGCCTTGGAAGAGGAAGTGTGTCACTGGTAGTGGGCTTGGAAGTTTCAGAAGCTCATGCCAAGACTCTCTTCCCGCTGCCTGCCAATCTAGATGTACAACTCTCAGTTACCTCTCTAGAAACATGTCTGCCTTCTTGCTACCATGCTTCCCACCATGACAATAATGGACTAAACCTCTGAACTGTAAGCCAGCTCCAATTATTTTCCTTTCTAAGAGTTGCAGTGGTCATGGTGTCTCTTCATAGCACTAGAAGCCCTAACTAATACACCTGGTTTTTTGTTTTATTTTGTTGTTGAAATATCATCATATTGTCTTCTTGTTTCTGAGAAAGCTGTGTGATATGACGCCATTAGCTATGTCTCAATAATTCCAACTCTTTTCTCTCACTGGAATTACTCTCAGTCACCCACCATCACACCAGTTGGTTCTTAATGTCTTTCAGTTCACTTTGATATACATTTGTTAAAAAAAAAAAAAAAACCATCTACCTTCTTTGAATGTGTTAGGCTTTCTAGATCTGAGAACTGGGTTTTTCAAGAACTCTAGAAAATTAATGGTAATCACTTCTGCCAAAAGCAACTTTGGTATAATTTTTTCTAATATTTATTTAGAGGTCAGACTAAGGACATTTTAAATTTTCTTCCTGTGCCTTCTGTATCTTTTGTTCCTTTTTGTATTTTCCATATTCCTTTGCTTTACTCTACTCTAAATCCAGTTTAGTAATTTAACTTAATTTTCCTCTGTTCTGGATCCAGTGCAATAATTTACATTTAATATTGTTTAATGTTCCATTTAATCTATTCAACAATTTTTTATTTTGAATTTTAACTATTCAATTATTTCGTTTCTAATTTTGTTTGATATCTTATAAATATAGCTATTTAATATCCATTTTGTTTAGAAATTTTGTTTTCTGTCTGTTAAATGCAGGTGTTTTATGTTCTATACCTATTATTATTTCTCCGAGTTCTGTTTCTGTTACCTTGTTTGTCATGATTCCTTTTCATGGTCTTTTGCTTCCTTGAATGTCTGTTGACTTTATACAACTATTATTGTGAATGCGCCTTTTGTGTGGAGTTTTTTTATCTGTAGCAATTCTTTATTTTCATTGAGGTTAAACCATCTCTATTAGTTTCTACATACTTGAAATATTACCAAGCTGGATTATACAAAGTTATTTTATTTTCTTAGAGTTTTAGTAAAAGTAGCCATCATTCACATTCCAAATCTATATGAATAACTGATTTGAGGTTAGTATGGGTCTCATAGGCTTTTCCTGTGTTCCTCTGAAAAAAACTGATAGGCAAGTTGGATTAGTTTCTTCTTTGTTGGGCAAATTATTTAATGTTAAACTTACCTCATATATCCTCTAGTGAGTGAGCCTTTAATTACACCCTTTACAAATAAGAGCTTGCTCACATGGTCCTAGACTGGTGAAAGTCACCCTTCTTTCTCCAAGGTTTTTCAAAAACATCATGTGAAAGCTGACTCTTACACTTACTTCTCACAGTGTCCTCTACTTTCAGTTTATTTTGGCTTTGTATATTCCTTACTTTCATATCATAATGACAGATTTATATTTTGCATTTATAATCTTTTATTGTTGATTTAACATGGGGTATCTAATCAAATATAATCTTAGAACTAAAAATAAAAATAGCTTCCTTACCCTGTTATGAGCATAATATTTATAAGGAAATTAAATGTCTGTGAAACATAAATGTTTCTGTAGCTTTAGAATTTTCGCAAACTTAACACGTCCTTAGTTCAGTAATTAAAATGTTTAAAAGTAACAAGTAAAACAATACAAACAAAAAAATTTAAAAATAAGCCACAACACATTTTGGGCCATTCATGGTCTTATCTAAAGGTGAACATTATTGTAAACTTTATTCCTAAAATTGACCTTCCTTTTTTAAAATATATTAGACATTTTAAAAATGTGTTAGAGGAATCAGAGAAAGGACTGGAAGAGCTTGAAGGGGCTCGAGACCCCATATGAACAACAATGCCAACCAACCAGAGCTTCCAGGGACTAAGCCACTACCCAAAGTCTATACATGGACTGACCCTGGGCTCAAACCTCATAGGTAGCAATGAATAGCCTAGTAAGAGCACCAGTGGAAGGGGAAGCCCTTGGTCCTGACAAGACTGAACCCCCAATGAACGTGATTGTTGGGGGGAGGGCAGTAATGGGGGGAGGATGGGGAGGGGAACACCAATATAGAAGGGGAGGGGAGGGGTTAGGGGGATGTTGGCCGGGAAACCGGGAAAGGGAATAACAATTGAAATGTAAATAAGAAATACCCACGTTAATAAAGATAAAAAAACAACAACAACAAAAAGAGTAAAAATAAAAATAAAAATGTGTTAGACTTGTCGCTGTGACAGATACTAGCTAGAGAGCAACAATATAAAAGAGGAATGGCTTGTTTGGGCTAGTGAATTTGGAGGTTTGAGTCCATGGTAGACTCACTCCTTTGCTGTGGGCTGATTCAAGGAGGAAAGACCACAGTGATAAAGCAGACTGGGGCAAACTTGCTCATGACACATGACACCTTAGCCAGAAAATAAAGAAGAATAGAAAGAAAGTTTGACCTAGGGCTGGAGTGATGTCTCAGCAGTTAAGAGCACTGACTCCTCTTCCAGAAGCCCTGAGTTCAATTCCCAGCAACCACATAGTGGCTTACAACCATCTGTAATGGAATCTGATGCCCTCTTCTGGTGCGTATGAAAATGGCGACATCGACAAGATAAATAAAATCTTTAAAAAAAAAAAAAAGAAAGAAAGAAAAAGAAAAAGAAAGAATGAATGTTTGATCTAAGCACCAGTCATCCATGAACTGGGAACCAAGCCTTCAATTAATAACTCTTTTGGGGTGGACACTTCATAAGTAAACCATTGCAATGTAAATATACTCCTATATTTATTGCTGGGAAGAGACATCGTGACCAAGACATCTCTTAGAAAAAAGTTGTTTCCAGTGACTCACTTCTTCCAACAAGGCCATATTTACACAGCCACACCTTCTAATCCTTCTCAAACAGTTCCACTCCCTGGTTCCCAAGCATTCAAATATATGAGCCTATGGGGTCATTCTCATTTAAACAACACATTTCTACAGCATTTTATCTGTCCTTTTTACTTCTTTCATGTTACTGTATTTGGTGACATTCAGCCATATTGGACTCATTGTTACAGCACAATGTTCATTATAAATATACAATAATTTATATGAACACTATTGTTGATAGTATTGAGGTAATAGCTGAATGGCACAGTGCATGGGAAGGCAGGAAAAGAATTGAGTATCTTTCAGTTTTACAGTATTATAGATTCTGCTTAGTGTATGGCTTTTAGATAAATGTATATGCAGTTCTTTTGGATAGAGACCTAAGCATGATTAGCAAGTAATCGCATTTTTCCTTGTCAGATTAGAAGCATAAAATTTTCAATGAAAAAAAAAACACATTGGGAGAATTCATCAGGGTAAGAATTGAGCTAATACTTTTACAGAGTATTTTGTAGTTTGGATTGTCAATAGATATTGTCTCACATATGGCTGGGCACATAGACTTAAAGTCCCAAGAGTTATTTCAGCACTTTCAGAATTTTGTGGCAGTGTCCCTTACTCAGGGCTACTTAAGCAAAACAAGGAAATTCAAGAGATAAGAAATGGTATAAGACTTAAAAAAAATTGATTTAGTAATATGGACTCTGTGACAGGAAAAGAACCAACTAGTGTGTTGAAGAAAGCATCAAGGGGCCAGAGAGATGGTTCATAGTTAAAAGTGCTTGCTGCTCTTCCAGAGGTCCTCTGTTCAGTTCTCAGCATCCACAATGCACAATGAACAGCTGACAACCACCTCTAACTCCTGCTCTGGGCCTCCCAATGCCCTTTTCTGGCATCTGTGGGCACTCAAATATGCACATGCATGCACATGTGCACATGCACACCCACTCAGTATTAAAATAAAGCAAAAACATTTAGAAGGCATTTGTAGATATATGAAGAAATCAAAAAGTTTAATGGGGAAAATCAAATGAAAATGAAGAGGAGAAAGTGCATAGTGAAGAAAACTTGTAGTAACTTCTACATCTGGCAACTGTTGGTTTTGCTTAGAAATGATTCTATACACTTCCTCACCTACAGCCATTTATCCTTTCTATCAGTCTAGTGAACGCCATGTGCATTAGCTACTTTTCTGTTGCTATTATAAAATACACCAACAAAAGTAACTTAAGGGAGGTTTTATTTTGTGTTTTGTACACAGTTTGAGGTTACTTATTATGGGAAAGTCACAGTGGCAGCTCCTGATGTTGCCTGAGTAGTCAGCAAGAGCAGAAAATGGTGAATATTTATGCTCATCTCTTCTACTTTTTATATAGTCCAAGATCCTGACCTAGGGAGTGGAGCCTCCCATAGTGGGAGAGACTTTCCATCTCAGTTAACCTAATCAAGATAATCTACAGGCATGCCCAGAGGTCTATCTGTCAGGTGATTCTACTTTCCATCTAGTTGAGGGTTGATATCAAACTATCTCACTGCGGAACACCAGTATATGACCTAGATAAAGTGAGAAATTGAAAAAAAAAATAAAGCACAGTTGTTAACTTATACTTCCTCCAGACTGGGGAATTGTTATAACATCCTAAGTAATGCGATGTAACACTTTTGAAGCCTTTAACCATTGAATATGCTTTCCTGTAAATATCCAGTCTGGTAACTGCCTCTTCTACTTGGTACCAAGGGAATAGAGATGGAGAAGGGTGGGAAGCTGGAGAATATGAAGGAGCAGCGTAGACCTTCCTCAGCTTTTGGTGCATGAGTGGCCTTCCTCCAGGGTTCTGCCCTTGATAACGCATGCTACAGAGACAGACAAGGGTCAAGCAGGGCAGAGCACAAAGTCAAGTCATGGCTATAAGGTTGGGTGTTGGATCCCACCCTCAATTTTAAAAGAGTTAGGACTAGAAACAAAATTCAAAAACCCATAATACAGGCTTCACAATCTCAGTACCAGCAGTTTTATCAGGAATTTTAATGTAGTTTTTAATTGACTAGGTTTATTTGTTTTTATTTCGAGATAATATAATTGAAATGCTAATGAAGTACATAAAAATATTTAAAGCAGTAATTACACAGTTATACCAGATATGGTGATACATGATTGTAATCCCAGTACTTTGGAGGCAGAGATGTAAGGCTCAATTGTGTATTGTTTAACATAAAGACTTACTGCAGCTGGACACGGAGGCATAGTCTAACATCAACACTAGGAGGGCAGAAGCAAGTCAAAGCTAGCCTAGGCTATATAGTGAGAGTTAATCTTTAAAATTGGTTATTGTTTATATTGTTTACTCCCAGCTGCACTCCCAAGATAAGCTCCTAGCCAGGGGTCTTAACGAAGTCAGAATCTGACACTTAGAAGGTCCTGGGCAAACCAGAGTAAACAGTGGAGCTCCACCCTCATCAGAAAGTGGCTAATTGGCTCTGGGGACCAGTCCTCTCCTACCTCCTCTCTGCAGCCTACCTCCCACCACCCACCAAATCCTGTAGGCTGTCTCGCTCTACTTCCTTGCCACACCTCTGCAGAATGGGATGCCCTTCCATTAGGGTGGCGGTAGTGGCCCGGGTGTGGGAATTGCTGAACCCATGGTGAGTCTTCCAATGGTGGTTTCTAGAACCACAGTATGTTCAGGCTCAGAATCCAGGTTAAGGGTTTCTGGGATCTGCCGCAGCCCGGGAGGAAGACTGAAGTTTATTAAATCCCTGAGAGCCTGGAATGCTAACCCAGCCTGGAGCTCTGGACTTGTTGGGCCCAAGAAGCTACTTCTGTCAAAATAGAGTTCTTGTGCTTTTCTGCCTCTGCAGTTTCTACCTCTCCCGCTCCAGTTCAATGTGTTGACCATTTTTCCCTCTCAAACTTAATTAACAAAAGTCTGATAATTTCTGCCCATAGACCTTTTTCATTATGAAATATTTCAAAGTGACATAAAGAAAAAGTAGTTTTGCAGATGCTAACATTTTGTCACCTTTGTACCCCCCCCCACATGACCCTTTTCTAAAACCTAACCTCATAGCTCCATCCTTGGAGGCAAATTGGCTTGTACCCTTCCCATATAATTTTTACCTTTAATATGTATTCTCCTCTGCCACTGCATTTTACTTGCTTGACCTGGCAGCATTAGCAGTCGTGGTCACAGATAGGACCAGGCAATTCAGAAAGAGAGGTCAGCAGGTTGCCAGGGAGGAAAGACTTCCCGCAACAATGCACTTCAGCTGCCTATTGTTCTTTTGAAATGTTATTTTGAACTTACCAAAGTCACACACCTAACAAGGAGATCAGTGAGGTTATATACAATGCCTTCCCAGATTAAACAGTATGGATAATTAGAAAGGTCTCTTTCCTTTCTCATCTCACTCTCCAAAAAGAAATAATATTCAACAATTCCTGCAATTCAGATTTCCTTGAGCAATATACCAAGGTCCATCTATCCTAAACTTTACAGGGATGTAGGTTCTGCATAAGCAATCAATGAGTCACAGGATGTACATGCCTTGTTTTTTCATCCTTTACCTTACTTGTAAATAGAAATAATAACCTAGAGAGAAGTTTTAATAAAAACGACTATCCACACTGGTAGGATGATACCTCCTCTAGGTGTCCCTAATCCACCTCAATGCCTTGTCGCTTGAGCCAGCTACACAAAGAAGCTCCTTCACTTGCCAAGCGCCGCCCCTCGGGCTCCTACTCTGGCCCGGAGGAAGTGGGGAGGAGACTGCCTGGGAACCCCTCCTCTCCTCCCGCTCGGATCTCCTCCCCGTTAAGCTCCAAGCTTTCGGTGGCTGCTCGGGGGCGCCTTGGTGCTCCACAGAGAAGCCCCTGTTCAGCCCTCCTGGTGCGGTCCTAGAAGCGCCAAGACAGCTGCCTGGTGAGTGGCCCGCAGGGACAGCCCGTGGGCAAAGGAACCTCTGCCCGGGACTGGGTCCCGGGTTGGAGGCAGGCGGGGCGGGAAGCCAGTGATACTCGGGGGGGGGGGGGGGGGACGCTGGAGACCTGTGAGAGGGACCTGAACTCTGCGGGCCTGGGTGTGTCCAGATCTGAGCAGAGGCTTCTTAGGGTTTCCTGCCTGCTTTCTGACGGTGTATTTGCTCTTCTCCGCGGCTGAGCATCCCACTCACACCCCCGACCTAGCGATCTTACTGTTGCTAGCCTCGGTTTGACAGTGACGTTTGTGTGCTACCGCTTTGTGTGGGCGAGTTCCAGACAGGCCCCACCAGCGGTGGCCACATCTAATCTAATGAGAGGCTTTAGAGGAGGGGGCTGGGCGTTCTTGTCACACAGGTTGCTGGTGATAGAGCACCATTCCATAGTAAGGCTTATTGAACCTGGCAAACCGCTAGCCCACTCGGCATTGTTCACGGGGGCCTGGAGTGTGGGTGTGTTTAGAGGGCAGTCCTGGTCCATAGGCCTGGAGAATCCGCAGCCGAGATTTTCCACTTGGCTGCCCTCCTCCTGTTAGCCGAACCTCCCTCCTCCTGCGCCCCCACCCCCTGACGTCACCCACATGCTCTACAGGCTAGCCATTAGAGGAAAAGGAAGGAGGAGAGAGGGCCTTCACCAGGCTCCTGCGTAGTTGTGACTGCCCCCGGTGGTGTGGAAAGATCTTTATCACACATTGTGTTTGTTAGAACCCCTCTGGGGCAAGCAGCCCCACAGCTAGGTGGAGGCAGCACCTGAGTTTCTAATGGCAAAGGGCGGGTCTCCTCACTCCTTGGTCAGAATCCTCAAATTCCCTTGTTCTTAGTTACCCGGTGGGAAAAGTGAACATATGGGGGAACGAAGAAAAAAAGTAGAAAAATGAAGAAGCTAGAAGGAGCTAGCCCCTTGAGAGCCAGCCCTGGACTGCAGGAAGGAGTGCGGTGAGACAGGAATATGCCACAGTAAAAGCCAAGTTTTTTGACCCTATTCCTGTAGGGGGTAGGGAGGGTTTAAAGATGGGGGTGTATCAATGTTGGCGATCTTATCGAGCATATAGATGCTTAACTTTTTACCTGTGATATTATCATTTTATTATCTATTCTTCCATATACATTAAACATTCATTCATGTGTGTAATGGAAGGATTTCTTATGTTCAAATTAATAAGGATGTAGTGGAGAGCGTCCCAGGATGGAGTGCAAAAGAAATAACTGAGTCAATTTTCATTCTGGTTTAGTAGAATGTGGTGGACGTTGTGGGGGGAAATCTTATGTATACAGAAAAAGAAAAGTTTCTTAGAGGAAAAGGACATGGAAAGGAGAAGACAGGAGAATTGTGTTTCTAATGTTAAGGCAAGGTCAGGCTGGCTGTTACTGAGAAGTATCCCCTGGAGTGTCCATACCCTCGCACCATCTTTCAATCATACATCCATGGACTACATCTAGGGAGTGAAATGCATTCTCTGATCTCATGTTTGTAAGTCTGTGTTTCAAGGTCTGGAATGCAAGCTGTGAGGGATCCCTTCTCCCGAGATGACCCCACCTGCCCTTCCATGAATCCTTCCCAGGAAAAACCATGCTTAAGTCTCCAGGACTGCTTTGTGGTAGGATGAGGACGTCTGCTTTCTCCCCATTTTACAGGCTGTGCCTGGGATACCTTTTCCACTGAAAGAGAATGCGGCAAGTTCAAAGGGGACTACAGTTAGCACCAACGAAAGAGGATAGCATGGGGGAAGAATTTAAAGATGAAAATTCATATGAAGACAAATTATTTACCTCTTCCTTTCCTAATGTGATGAGGCTGCTATCTTTAACTGTGGCTTCTACAGAGCTATGATGAATAAAACAAACAACAAAATTCCCTGGAACTTAGCAAGTACTAACATATTTGACATATACCCAAGATCTGTACTCTTGATAGAGAGATGGCTTAGTGGTTAAGAGTATTTTGGTTTGATTCTTAGCACACACATAGTGACCCACAACTACCTGGGACTCCAGTTCTGGAGCATCTGACTCCTTCCAACCTGTTAGTTCCTGTAGGCACATGGTCAACATACATACCACTCAGACACATATGGTCCTAGTTACGGTTACTATTGCTCTGAGGAAGCATCATGACTGAAAGCAAGTTGAGGAGTAAAGGGTTTATTTGACACATACTTTTACCCTATAGACTATCACTGAAGGAAGCCATGACAGGGACTCAAGCAGGACTGGAACCTAAAGAAAGCAGAAGCTGACACGTTGGCTATGGAAAGGTGCTGTTTACAGGCTTGCTCCCAATGGCTTGGTCAACCAGTTTTCTTATAGAACCGAAGACCGCCATGCCAGGGATGGCACCACCCACAACAGCTGGGCCTTCCCCTGTCAATGATTAAGAAAATGCCTGACAGCTGCATCTTATTAAGGCATTGTCTCAGTTGAGGTTCCTTCCATTCAGATGAGACTAGCTTGTGTCAAGGCGACATATAACTGGAGAGCACACATATACATGCATGTCAAATAAGTATGTTTAAAAGTATTCTACTTCGATTCTGCATTTCCTGTATTGGGATTCTAGAGTCACCACTTATCCATCTATGTGATATTAAGCAAGTGACAAATTCTCTGACCACTGGAAACATCTGGGGATTTCTTCCCTAGAAAATATACAACGGGGACAGCGATGATATATACCCCATAAGTTTGTCAGAATTTGATAAATGATGTGTTACAATATGAGAAACTTGATAAAGGGTGTGTTGAATATGATCTTCATTACTACAGTTGCCTTAGTCACAGAAAGTATGTTCAAAGCTTACTTACACAGAGGCTTGAAATTCTCACTAAAAGTATCCAGATCACTCTAAGTAGATACCAAGTAGATTTATCTCATGCACACACGGACTAGCTAAGAGAACAACCAATGGGGTTAAGTATGAATATGAATAAACTTCTTGGACCAAATGATTAGCCACAATGTGAAAAACATTAACCAATACACAAGAGTCCGATGGGCAACTCTTAAGGGAATGTGTATTTCTGTGAGGAGATATGCAACAGGATGCCATTTGGTGTACCATGGCGTATCTAGGGAGATTTTGGAAAATAAGTGTGTGATTGAATTTCAGATCCTGAACTTTCAGACATAACTATGATCCTAGGAAACTCCCTTGTCTTAGATCTATGTCCCCTCTTGGGTTTCACTTACCAGTGTCCAGTTGAAGTTTTGTAGGGCATTCAGCATCCAGGGCATGTATCTTTAATTCTGCCTCTCTTCTTACAAGGAAGTACAAGCGGGTCAATTAATTATCTTCATCTTCCCCACATCATCTCTGCTCTGTCTCCTCGTTCTCTTAGTTCATCCTTTGATCTTAATTATACTTCCCATTGTCTGACTCATGGGACTGATTATTTTTTCATAGAAAATGTCTCGAATTTTCTCCTGTGTTCATCTTAACCTAGAACAGTAGTTTCCATAGACAGAAAAGTAGCCGTGGGGATGTGAGAGGAAGACAGAAGACGAGCTGGAAATGGATGCAGAGCCTGGCTTGGGTAGTAGTTTCTGGGAAGGAGGATGGGAGGAGAAGGGAATCAGCTGAAAACTTGCAGGGTTTTCTCCAGGGGATACAGGTGAAGCTGCATGAATTTCTTTTCAAGGACAAGATATTACTGGAGCACATTCAGAATAATAAAGCTAAAAACTGACTGGAGAGACTTGGACCAGATTCCTTCAGTCTTGAATTACTAAAGAACCAAACTGGGTTAATCACAGTGTGCTGGCAGATTGTCAGTGAGGACACTGGCAGGGCTTGTGACCAGGTGGAAATGAGAAGAAGGGGAAGAGTGGACATTACCATGGCTGTGCACAATGTGCTATCCTGGTTATTTGTGGACACTGGGAAGGGCGAGGAAGAGACAAGTTTCTCACTCACCAGATATTGGGTGGTTGTATTCTTCAGATATTCTCTGAAGTATGTAAAAAGTTAGCTCTGGTATTTAACAGCTGAAAGCATCTAGCCCATGTAATTTTACTTAGAAAAGCTTCTTCCTCCCTTAAGGGAAGTTTTTTTTTTTCCTGAGGCAGCATCTCATGTAGCCAAGACTGGCCCCGAATTCTTGACAGACCGTACCACTGTATCAAGTCCCAGAGGCAGCCACATTACATGACAAGACATAGAGCAGCTTAACATAATAGGCCTATATTTCCTCACAGTGCCTCCACCTGAGGCAATGTGCTGAGGTTTCAGAAGTGTGCCACCATGCACAGCTGCGATTATAAGGCTTCTGTAAGTTAGTGACATGCTACAGGTAGTTGCTGCTCTCTTTCAATGGGGATTTGAGTTTATTAGCTACATGGGAGAATGTTCTTTCCATCCATGGCTGTGGTAGTCATAGCCCACAAGCTAAGAACTTTCAGGGGTCCACAGAGATATGTAAAAACAAATGCCATAGCCATTAAAATTGGTCTTAGCATTAGCATTAATATTAGCTGCAAAAGAGGAAAACTGTGGAGCCACAGTCAATAAACACCCAGCCTGACGGTTTCAATAACCAGCAACAGGTTAGACTACTTTGTCTACTTTGTGAGTATTCCATATTATTCACAAATATAAAGTAAATGACTTACTCTTAACCAAACAAGTATATGTGCAAATGTATGGCATGCACACATGACGAAACATTGCTGGAAGATTGTTGAGCAGCATGGGAGGGACGCTCCCAGTGAAGAAGCAAAGAACACTTAAGAGCTGACATACACAGGTACAGGATCCTCAGGTGTCTCTCGGGTGCATGGAAGAATCTGCCATAAGTTCATAGTTTGCTACTTTCTGCTTCCTGTTGTCTGGGATATGGTATGCAGCCACGGAGAGTCTTCATGCTCCTCTTATTCAGCTTGTGACAGATGCCAGCTAGGGATCCCTGAATATTCAGCCTGAGATCTAATGCTCCAAACTGGGGTTAATATGACTAGAGAGGAAGCCAAGAGGGATGCATGCGTAGTGTGGGACGAGAGCAGTCTATACCACTGTAGCAGTTCTCAAGGCATCCATACCAAATGATCACAAATACGGTGGCTCAAAATGATGCTATCTTTACCCCTCCAAGTTCTAGAGCAATGTGGGTCACATCCCCTTTGGAGGTATAATGACCTTTTCTCAGGGGTCACATATCATGTATCCTCTATGACAGATATTTATATTATGATTCATAGCAATAGCAAAATTGCAGTTATGAAGTAGCAATGACATATTTTTATGGTTGGGGGTCAACACAACATGAACCGAATTGAAAGGCTGCAGCATCAGGAAGGTTGAGAACGACTGTTCTAGAGGGTTAGAATTTTAGGGTCCAGATTTGAGCAGTGCTTATTTCTTCTAGAATTTCGGACGTAGAGTTTTTCCGTGTCTCTATTATAACCTCTGGGGTTTGCCAGCAATCCCCGATGTTCCTTAGTCTGCAGACACTTCACCGCATTCTCTGTCTTCATCTTCTGATGGCTTTCTAACCTGTTTCAGTCTCTCGGTTTCCAAATCCAGCACAACATCCTGTTAACCTAGTAATATCTCCCTCCAGAAACCTTATTTCCAAATTATCGGGTTCATAGATAGCAGGTTAGGAATTCCAACTTTGCCTATGGGAGACATGGTACTATCGCCATTTCTCCTTTCTGTGTTGCTTTCTTCTGTGGTGGTAATGATGGCAATGGACTAAATGGGGTGCATTTTATGTCTTATCATACAGTCATGTCATTACCATATCTGGTTGAATAAATACCTTGCTTGTTTTTTTTTTTTTTGTTTTGTTTTGTTTAACCATTCTTTGCTAAATGAGTCTTTTTTTTTTACTCTGCAGGAACCAACAGAACCATGGCAACTCCGTCTGCTACCTTTGAGGCGCTTATGAATGGAGTAACAAGTTGGGATATCCCTGATGATTCCGTTCCATGTGAACTGCTTCTTATTGGAGAGGCTTCTTTTCCTATAATGGTGAATGATGTAGGCCAGGTCCTCATTGCTGCCTCTTCCTATGGCAGAGGTCGCATGGTGGTAGCATCTCATGAGGACTTCTTGGTGGAAAGCCAGCTCTTTGTCTTTCTTGTCAATGCTGTTGGATGGCTTCGTTCCTCTTCTGAGTCAACCATTGGTGTGCACTCATCTTTAGCACCATTGGTGAAAATCCTCGAGAGCTGTGGAATAGAGTCAAAGATTGAACCAGAAGTGAATGACTCTCTGGGGGTTTACTGCATCGATGCCTACAATGAAACCATGACGGATAAGCTACTCCAGTTTGTGAAACGTGGCGGGGGCTTGCTCATAGGAGGCCAAGCCTGGGATTGGGATAACCCGGGTGAAGATGATAGAGTACTGTTCTCCTTTCCTGGGAATCTGGTGACCAGTGTGGCTGGTGTGTACTTCACTGACAACAAAGCGGACACGAATTGCTATAAAGTCTCCAAGAAGATGCCTAAGATACCCATCTTAGTTCGGTGAGTGTCTTACCATAGTGGGAAGCTGGTCTTCTACTAAAAACCTGACATGATTCCATGCTATCAGAAAAGAATTTGAAACTCAGTCACATATTTGCCACAGTCAGTTAGGTGCTTTTTAATACTCTGAGGCTCAGAAGCAACACTGCCTCCCTGGACCAATCCATTTAGCTCTTTGAGGAGGAGAAGAATTTTGACTATGATCTTCTTCAGAACTTAGCTGAAAAGTACTGTTGACCCCAAGAATTGGCCTGCTTTATGTAGGAAGGTTCATAGGGAGTTTCTTTGCTGTGAAGAAGAAGAAACTATTAGGAAAAAATATATATATATATACATACATACATATATATATATATATATATATATATCCCCTCTGGACCAAAGTCAGAAGAGCTGTGAGAAGCATTTTGAAATCTTTCCATGCAGTTAACATGGAATCAGGAAGTTGTGCATTTGGAAGTTGAGATGGAAAAGAGACAGGACAATACTACATACTAATGCTGGTCATTAGAAGACTAAAGTTTATCCCTGGAGTCGAATGATATTTCTTAGCTTTCTTGGAAGAAATAATACTGTTATTTCTGATTGATGGAAACAAAGGAGTCAGATTGGGTGAGGAAAATACAGTAAGGCCTTTAGAGGGATGATGAATAAGCTAAATTAATAAATATTCATGACAAATTAACCTGTCAATCTGTGACCCTATATTTTTGGTAAGAAGGAATCTTGTTTGATTTTAACTCAGAATTGGGGCTTCTACAAGGAGTTCAATCTTTTTTTTTGTCTATTTATACATTAGTTATTCCAGAGTTTATTGATTATGTCCTGTGACATATATTATTTCGTAAGATAAATTTCAGATTTACACATTAAGATGAGTTACAAAAATCTGAACATCAGTGCACAGAAGTATCTCTAATGGCAGTAAAGACATTAAAAAACCGAGTAACTGTGTAGCAAGATGTTGTGCATTGTAGTGCAGAAGAATCTGGAAACTGGGATCTGAGGCCAGTAACTGTATGATGTGTCCTTAGAATGTCCTTCCAACTCTTTCCATCTAGAAGAGGAGTGTTGGAGTAGGACCTCTGGGTTCCTTTTTAGGGCACCATTCCCTTTCAGACTATGGATCTCTTGGTTAGAAAGACCCTTGGGTGTTCCCAAAGTCATCAGGCATTTGCAGAAATGGATGTCAGAGAAATGCTCATGTTCTGAATACCCAAGTGCTCTAAATGAATACTTTTGCTTAAATACCACGCTGAAACTTGAATTAGCCAGCTTTCAAATTTATGGGTGTCTTATCTAGCCTGATTATTCATGAAATGATATTGGCAACAGAAAAATCTTTTGACTTTCAGATTACCAAAAAGATTTCAGAATTTTAAAAGTTGAAGATAAACATTAGCCAATCTCCACAAGTGGCTTGGAAAATATCAGGCAGGTGTAGATAAGTATTTGCAATAGGGATCTACAAATCCTTAGAGGTTGTTGCTAGTTATGTATTGAAGAAGTGTAGAATAGAGTAAATCAGGAAAACCAATAATTACTTAATGGGAAAAAATCAATAAAGTAATAAGCCATTGGATAAGCTGATCATAACAACAGGAGACAATTAAGAATTTCAAAAATGGAAGGAGGGTCATTAATGTGGGTTTATAGACATTTAAGGGTAATAGATAACTATTTATACAATTTATGCCAATGAATTCGTTAACTTAAATGAATTGGACAGACTTCTCAATAGCCACAAATATGAAACTAAACATAAGAAAAAAAGACAATATATACTAAAATAAATTGAATTGTAATTAAAGCACCCCAATATTATACAAAAGGTGATTTACTGGTTTGAATTCTAGTAGTCATTAACAGAAAGGCAAGTAAAATTGATAAAGAGTTTTTCAGGCATGATAGCTCATGCTTTTAATTCATCACTCAGGAAGCCGATGTAGGCAAATGTCTACATAGTGAGTTCAGACCAGCCCGACCTATATGATGAGTTATAGGCCAATCAAAACTGTATTAGTTTTTGCAATAATAATAATTAATAATAATAATAATAACAAAAAGTTAGTCATTTTTGTTCATTGGCAGAGCTCAATATAAAGTCCAGTCTAGCCTTACACTAGTGTCCGCTCTACCTCAGCATTCTAAGTGGTCTGATAGGCATTTGCCACCTGTTTAGCTAAGAACTTTAGTAACTAGTACTTAACCTGTCTTAAGGCCTTAGCTCTATCAAGTGTAACTGGGTTGTTTAACACTTTTTCAGTAGTTATGTCAAAGATAGAAAGAAACTGTATTATACAACTCCCCTACTGTTTTGAATTTTAATATATATGTATGTATATATATGTATATAAATATATATATTTAAAAATCAGCAAGAGCACAACAGCTCCCCAGTCCCTGATAGACTTACTGATGAATTTTATCAAGCTTTGAAGAAGCAAATAATAAGAATCCCACACAGAGACTCTTCCAGAACGTAGGAGGAAAGCACCCCCAACTCTATTGTTTCACGAGCATTTCTGTTGTACAAAAATTAGAGAAAGGGCTGGTGAGATGGTTTCAGTAGGGAAAATGCTTGTGATGTAAGCATGATTAAGACCTGAGTTGGATTCCCTTAAATCCATGGTGCGGGGAGGGGGAGTCATCTGTAATCTGTACATTGAGGAAGAAAAACAGGAGGATGTCCTGAGCTTACTGGCCAGGTGGTCCAGCTCAGTTGATAAGCCTGGATCCACGAAGAGACCCTGTCTCAGAAAGTAAGAAAGAAAGTGATTGATTGAGGAAGGTACCTAACATGATACCAATCTTTTGCATTTGCATATGCATGTGCACTCACTCACTCATACGCACACAAACAAAACAATAAAGTGAAAAAAAAAAGACTAAGGAAAGGAAACCCATAGAGCAATATTCATTAATATAGATGCAAAGTTCTTGATTAAATATTAATATGTGAAATAGCTTAATATATTAATATATATAGAGAGAGATCATAGCAAAATTCAGTTCTTCTGGGTATAAGTTACTGGTTTAGCAATCAGATGCCTAGTTAATTTAGCATGATAATGTTAAGAATAAGAAGGTCATGCAATTCAATGAATACACACAAAATGCTTAACAAGATTTCATACTCAATCATGATAACACATCAACAGACTCCATATAAGAGGCATGCAGCTCAAAACCTCACTTTGTCCAGTTGATTTTATTTTGTTTCATTGGGCTTTTTTGAGAAAGGGTCTCATAAAACACAGGCTGGTCTTGAAGTGCTATGAAGCTAAATCTGGCCTTGGACTCCATAAATCCTGCTGCCTCCACCTCCCAAGTTGTAGGATTACAGGTGTGTGCCTTTGTATATATCCAGCTAGAGAAATATTATTAAGGATAAAAGGGTAACTGTGTCTACCTTAGAAATGAGAACAAAGCAAGGACTGTGGTCATCCTTTCTCTTCAGCATTATATTGAAAGCACTCCACAAGTTCTTTAAGACAAGAAAAATTGGAAAATGGACTATTCTATACATAGCTAAATGTACTAAAGTTTAATTTATAAATTAAGTATATTATTAGTATACAATAGATAGTAATAAAAATCTAACAATTATACAATATATTCTAATCAAAGAATTATGAAACTATCTTTTTACATTTATCATTATTATTATTATTGTCATTATTGTATACTTGAGAGAGGTATGGAGGATGGACGAGCATGTGCAAGCACATGTGTGGAGGCCAGAAGAAAATAGAATCAGTGCTGTCCTTTGTCTTTCACATGGATTTTAGGGATTTTAGTTCAAACTCATGTCTCTAGGGTTGTACAGAAAATACCTTCATCCACTGAGCCATCTCACCTGCTCTCAGAGACCCTCTCTCTGCACTATATGCACCCATCTGGCGAATGGATACTCCAATGCCTGTGTACTGAAAAGAGGTGAAATGAACTGTGTGATCGAAACATTGTGAAACTGGCATAAGGGTAGACAGATCAGTCACTGAAACAGACCACATAGTCCAGAGAGATTTGCTCAGTGACGAAAAAGCAGTGTTTTCAACATACGGATCAGGAACAATGAGATACCCTTATGGGAAAGATGAACTTTGATCCTTAACCCGTTTCACACAAAATACTCAAAAGTAGATCCAGACCCAAGAACAAAAGAAAATTGAAAAACTTTTGTTACAGCGCGCGCACACACACACACACACACACACACACACACACACACACACACACACACACACACACACACACACAAAAGAAACCACTTGCAACCCCACATTAGGCAAAGATTGCTGTGGAAGACAATGTACGGGACCACAAAAGGGAAAGATTGATAGGATTCAGCCATCTCCTTTCTAAGTGTAACCCAAGGGAAATTAAATAATGTTCTCGCCAAAACTTCACATAACAAGCGAACCTCTCACCAGCATGTACGCTGAGATTTTCTTCTTTATCTTGGCTATTGTAAAAATGCTTCAAAGAACATGGGAGTCTGGAAGGCACTGATCTTATTTGCTTTGGGTATACACCCAATAGAGAATTGCCTGAGTCAATTCAAGGACTTTCCAAACCACTTTCTATATTGGTCCTACTAGTTTACATTCCTTCCAACAGTGTGCAAGAATTCCCTGTTCTTCAAGTCATCATCAGACTTGATATTTTTTGATATTTGATAATACTCATTCTAGTAGATGGGGATCCATACCTTATTGTGAATTTTAATTGTTTCCATTGTGAGTAATGGTGGCAAGCACCTTTTTATATGCCTGTTGAGCATCTGTATGCTGTGATATGTGGTGATTTTTGTCCACTGTAAGGTGCACCAGAATTCTGGACTGATCTTTACTGGTGCCTGTGACTTATTGTCACAAACAAATGATCACCCTGGCCCTGTTGTTCCTTCACCTTCTCTTACATGCATCCCGCACTCTTCTGTTCCTGGAGGTTTCTGATTCATCTGATCCTTTATGTGGTGTCCAATATAAATAACCCCTCTCCCGCTTTGCTGATTCGTGCCCTGTTGTACTGCAAGTTCATCTCTATTTTCTATCCCATCTCAGAAGACCATGAAAGAGAAGTAAAATCAGAGCCAGAAAAAATGATTTTCTTGGGTGTTACCCCAAGATAGTAGAAGGCCAATCTGCTGCAAGACTCCAGTTTCTCACCATTTAGTCAGAGCTCTGAACAGCACTGGGATTGAAAATCCATTCTCCACCCCTATTCTGGCTCCTGACACATGACTGCCATAGCTTGATCCCTAACAGAAGTGACAGATTCGATTCTGGAATTGCAAGTGTATGGAAATCATCCTAAGCATCCAGGACTCGTTCTCCCTTTGGCATTTATAAGTAGCTTAAGGTCCTCAGCAGGAAAGGGCATGTATTATGAGTAGGAAAAACACCAGTGCTGAGCAAAACCCCACAGCATTCCAGCACTCATGTTGGGCAAGCAACACACAGGTGAAGTTTTAGATGTAGGTAGTGGTCTAAGGAACCACAGGTCTCATGAGAGTCAAGGCTAATGACTAACCCCAACCCCATCTTCTAAGAAACTGACTCTTCGCTGACTGCATGAACTCTGTTCTCCACAGACTTTTCCTTTATAACATTAGTGGTGTGAAATGTATCAGTAAGACTCATTATAAGAATAAAAACATAATTCCTCACCTAATTCTTTGTATTCTGGAAAACATGGGTGGAATAAACATTCAGTCTAGAATGTGCTATCTTAAGTTTAGTATCAGATAAACACAGCAAGATTTTTTTCCATAGAGTTTCCTTTGAAGAAATGGTGATTTGAAAATGAACATAACAGAATTAATAGAGATCTTGTGTCTCCTTCCCCAAAAAATTTCCATCCACTCTGTTGTCCCAGATCTTCTACAATAACTGAAAACAAGATTAATTAAAGCAATAGTGAGTGCCCTTGTGCAGCAGGCAATCTTAAAGGAACTACAAGTAGAGTGGTCCTCCTAACCAGGAACGTGAATGTGTCTTTTGCAGTTGTGAAGATGACCTCTCAGAAGACAGAGATGAGCTTCTACATGGCATCTCAGACCTGGATATCACCAACTCGGACTGCTTCCCATCCCAGCTACTAGTGCATGGGTCTTTGGCTTTTCCTTTGGGGCTAGATACCCACCATGGCTGTGTGATAGCTGCTGCCCGCTATGGCCGGGGTCGGGTGGTTGTAACTGGTCATAAGGTATTATTCACTGTGGGTAAACTCGGCCCCTTTCTGCTCAATGCTGTCCGCTGGCTAGATGGCGGCCGCAGAGGCAAGATTGTGGTACAGACCGAGCTGAGAACACTAAGTGGTCTGCTTGCAGTAGGGGGTATAGACACCAGCATTGAGCCCCAACTGACCAGTGACGCAAGTGTCTATTGCTTCGAACCCACAAGTGATGTGGGAGTTAAGGAACTACAGGAGTTTGTAGCTGAGGGTGGTGGGCTGTTTGTTGGAACCCAAGCCTGGTGGTGGGCTTTTAAGAACCCAGGAGTGTCCCCACTGGCTCGATTCCCAGGAAACCTGCTCCTCAATGCCTTTGGTATCAGCATCACAAGCCAAAGCCTCAATCCAGGACCTTTCCATATCCCAAAAGCAGGAACAAGGACCTATCACTTCCGCTCTACCCTGGCAGAGTTCCAGGTGATAATGGGCAGGAAAAGAGGAAATGTGGAGAAGGGCTGGCTAGCCAAGCTGGGCCCAGATGGGGCAGCTTTCCTGCAGATTCCTGCAGAGGAGATCCCTGCTTACATGTCCGTGCACAGACTCCTGCGGAAGCTGCTGAGTCGCTACCGGCTTCCAGTGGCAACCAGAGAGAACCCGGTCATCAATGACTGTTGTAGGGGGGCCATGCTTTCCCTGGCCACAGGTCTGGCCCACTCTGGAAGTGACCTCTCACTGCTAATCCCAGAAATTGAAGATGTGTACAGCAGCTGCTACCTACGCCCCTCAGAGTCTCCCATCACCGTGGATGTCAACTGCACCAATCCAGGTATGGCAGAAGGATGGGAGCTTGGTTTTACGGGCATCTGCAAAACAGGGACATGAGATTGCTGCAGTCTTGGCAGGTTTGGTCATCACTATCCTTCATTGCCTTCCTCTTCAAGATGATAGGGGTCAGGTACTGGGCAGTGTTTGAAAGGGTCACAGCAACATGGTGGGGAAAGGAGGAGCTGAAGTCACGAGGGGTCCGTACAGCACTGTAGAGAGCAGGGATGAAGCCTGCCCTTCCTGTGCTTTGGCAGGCACCCGATACTGCTGGATGAGCACTGGACTCTACATACCTGGAAGGCAAGTCATAGATGTCTCCTTGCCTGAAGATGCTGCCTCTGCTGATCTGAAGGTAAGGCCACTCCCCATCTCACCAAATGATGCAAAATTCAAATGGTCTTGCTATCCCAACTGGCATTGTTGGTGGTCTGTGAAAAACCCTACTGGCTGTTTGGGGCAGTTTTTGTAAACACCTTTCCCTTCTTAATGCTGAGAAAAATGTGTTTTGATATATAACAAAATATATCAAAATGATACATCTTAGAGCCCAGGAGTCTAAACCATCTTCCCTCAGAATAGCAATCTCTACTCTTAAAATTTGTTCTTTCAACTTACATCATACAATAGGGACTAGGAAATGCCTTGAATGGAAGGTTAACTGTTATTTTGTAGATATTCAGTCAGTGAATAGTAGTTTACTTTCCATCCCATAACTTAGTACATGTGAACTCAAGAAATGCTATGATTTTCATACTGTTATACATGACAGCGTCAGCGGTACATGGGGTCATAACCTAATGACCCTTCTGAGTCTGCCTCCTATGTTTTCTTGTGCCACCCACGTACTCCATGTGACTGAGGGTGATTTCTCTGCTCCAGATACAAATTGGCTGTCACACTGATGACCTGACCAGGGCCAGCAAGCTCTTCCGAGGCCCCCTTGTGATTAACCGGTGTTGCTTGGATAAACCCATGAAATCAATCAACTGCCTCTGGGGTGGTCTCCTCTATATCATTGTGCCTCAGAATAGCAAACTGGGTACTGTGCCCCTCACAGTGAAGGGAGCCGTTCGTGCCCCATTCTACAAGCTAGGTAAGTAGACACTATAAGGTTCACACTGAGCGGTGGGAGAAGCTGAAAAGGAAGAGCTTTCTGGGAAAAAGGAAGAGATGGGTAGACAAGTGGAGGGAGATGACTGTTTTCTTTACGTTCTGCTTTGGTGCAAGGAAGAATAAATAAGTCACACATATAGGGTCTTCCAAAATGGGTGGAGAAAAGGGATGTAGCTGTTTCTTAGCTTGCGGTTCTCATCTGGAGTCAAAGTTGTATGTATGTTTTAACTGAAAGGATTTGGGGAAAGGTATTTCAAGGCACTACTTCTATTGACTTTCTTTATAGGGGAGACATCCAAGGAAGAGTGGAAGAGGCGTCTCCTGGAATATCCAGGTCCGTGGGGAGAACTGGCCACTGACAACCTCATCTTGACTGTGCCTACTGCAAATCTTCGAACTCTGGAGAACCCTGAGCCACTGCTCCGCCTCTGGGATGAGGTGATGCAGGCTGTGGCTAAGTTGGGAGGCGAGCCCTTCCCTTTGCGGCTGCCACAGAGGATAGTGGCTGATGTTCAGATCTCAGTAGGTGGGTGCCCCAGAAGCTCTGTGTGTGTGTGTTCACCCACTAGAAGGCAAGGAGAGTAAAAATGTTTTGCTAACAAGACATGTAGCTATATTCCTTGCTGTTTAAATGGAAAAGGGAAGACTTACACATGAAATCAATAGTACCTTATGTCAGCATGTCAAGAAGTTTCATCAAAGACATCGAGAGATGCGACCTGAGGTGCCTCTAGGGAATTTTAAAGCAGTGGGAAAATATAAGAGAGGGCCTTGACCTAGTTGAGAGTCCTGGAAAACTCTGAACAAAGAACTATTTGCAAAGGAACCAAGAAGCTTAAACAAAGGCTGCGGGTACAGCATGGAAACACCATCAAAATTTCTCTAATCCTTGATTTTACAATGCATGAGTGATCTTGTAATGTATCAATGTATTTAATTCCATATCTAAGAACAGGGTGGAGGCACCCTTACACAGCCTCACATCGCACCTATACCATCACTACCCTGCTCCCCAAAGCAGGACACTCACATAACAGTATGAATGGTCCTCAGCAATCTGTCCTCCCCAGGGCTCAAGTCGGGGCAAGGTGAAAACGTCAGTACAGAATGAGCAGAGGGAAAAGCCTGCGAGTGTCTGGGTTTACATGGTATCTTGGAGCAGTATGGGTGTTAGAAGGGGCCTGGGCTACTGGGAAAAGAAACGGTTCAGAGACAAATTTAGTGATGAGGTGGGGGGGGCGGGATTCTTTTGTTTGTTTTTAAAGTATTTTTTATCCTCTCTCACACATTACATCCTCACCAGTTTCTCCCGCCCCTGTCTCTAGCCCGTACCTCCCATCTCTCTTCCCTACTTCCTCTATCCCCCAGTTCCACCCCACTCCATGTCCCCTCAAGCAAGAGCAGGCCTCCCAGGGATATCAACCAAACAAAACATAATAAGCTACATTCCAGGCACATGCCATCACATCAAGACTGCACAAGGCAACCCAGGAGGGGCAAAAGGGTCCCACAAGTAGACAAAGCAGTCAGGAACAGCCCCCCTTCCCACTGTTAGGATTTCCACAAAAACACCGAGTTACTCAGCTATGACGTATAGGTAGGGGATCTGGGTTAGACTCCTGTAGGCTCTATAATCTGTGCAAATTCCTTGAGTCCCAGTCCGTTGGTTTAATGAGCCTTGTTCTCATGATATATACCTGACCCCTCTGATTCCTCTGATCCTTCCTCAGAATGGGAGGATTCTGACCTTCTCCCTCTCTTCTGTGTCCCCAGGCTGGATGCATGCAGGGTACCCCATCATGTGCCATCTGGAGTCAGTGCAGGAGCTCATTAGTGAGAAGCTCATCCGGACCAAGGGACTGTGGGGTCCTGTGCATGAGCTGGGCCGCAACCAGCAGAGGCAGGAGTGGGAGTTCCCCCCACATACTACGGAAGCCACATGCAACCTGTGGTGTGTTTATGTGCATGAAACAGTTCTGGGCATACCTCGAAGCCGTGCCAACATTGCGCTATGGCCCCCTGTTCGGGAGAAGAGAGTCCGAATGTATTTAAGCAAGGGACCCAATGTGAAAAACTGGAATGCCTGGACTGCGTTGGAAACGTACCTACAGGTACTGGGGAAGACTGGAGGGTGATACGACAAGTGGCACTACCAAGGCCCCATAATTAAATGGTAAGGTAGCGACCCCAGAGACCACTGCTGCATCGGCCTCCCACACTCAGCTACTTGAGAATAAGAGAATCTGGGGATAACAGCATGTAATGATGCCTCTTGGTACAGTATTTTGTATGACACTGCAAAGTGCACAGCCCTGAACTGACTTAATAATGTCATCTGTAAGGGGTTGGGGATTTAGCTCAGCGGTAGAGCGCTTGCCTAGCAAGTGCAAGGCCCTGGGTTCGGTCCCCAGCTCCGAAAAAAAAAATAATGTCATCTGTACCCCTGTTGAGAGGCACAAAAGCATAGCACTTAAAAAACATCTTAAACCTGGCTGAGGCACATAGATTACTACAAATACACTTTTTTCTCTGTGACTTTAAAGCCAGGCAAACCAATGACTGAAACCAACCTTTCCTACCTAGCAGCTATCAGGCAACTCTCATCACATATTCTATAACGGGCTATTTTTCCTTAGATTCAATTTTTCCTTAGATGTATATATTGTCTCCTTACTAGAGCTTGACTTTGCCACAGATTCCACCATATGTAAGCAACCCAGGATTCCTCTCTGCCTTGAGTTTGGAGGTTTACCTTGACTTTGAACTGTCATTCAGTGCCCTGGTTTTCAGTCCCAGTGCCTGAGATCAGTCCCTAGATCACTGTGGGGAGTGACATCATGTTAAATTCAAGCCAGGCATGATTTATTCTGATTCTTGCGCCTGTTCAAATCCTTCTCTGTCCATGCTCACTGCTACTTTCTCCTTGCATGAATGACTTTGCTCATCCATGAAATGAAGACATGTTGGCTCTGGTAACTACCATGTGGCCCCTTGACTGCAAAGCCCTGTGATCCTGGCTAGCCTGGGCTCTTTCCAATAGTCTCATGAAAGTTACTGTCAAAGAAGCCATGCGACTCTTTCCAGTGGCATCTTCTAACGCTCATTTTTTGTTCTAATTAACTGGACTGTCTAGAGACACCCACTTGAGTCACTTCCTTTTCCAAAGGCCGTTTTTAGTGGCCTTGTGAATTAATGTGAGGATGACTGAGAATCGTGTGGCTTTCCAAGCTATTGGAATTTAACCTTGCTACTGGGAAAGATAATAAGGCTTGTTCCACCCCGACAATTTTTAAATCCCTGTGTGTAAATCACATTACTCCATTCATGATCTCATGAGCGGATAGACGGTGACAGTGGCAGGAAACACTAAGCCCTGGAGCTGTTTCCCTACCCATCACTCACTGAGGGTCTGCAAGCACCGTGCTAGCCTCAACATTTTTCTTAAGATTAGAAAATCAGAGTAGGGCATGAGGCCAGCACACCAAATTCTTAGTGATGGATGCAAAGGTAAAGTTTAGCACATTGAGCTCATTAAGATCACTTATGTGTTGGACCTTCTTTCTGTAGATTGGATGTCTCACTTACTTCCAACTTTCCCTTTCTAGCTTCAAGAGGCCTTTGGTTGGGAGCCATTTATTCGTCTCTTCACTGAGTACAGAAACCAGACAACGAACTCGCCCACAGACAACGTCAACAAAATGAATCTCTGGGTCAAGATGTTCTCCCAGCAAGTGCAGAAGAATCTGGCTCCGTTCTTTGAGGCCTGGGCCTGGCCTATCCAGAAAGAAGTGGCTACAAGCTTAGCCTATCTGCCTGAATGGAAAGAAAATATAATGAAATTGTATCTTCTCACACAGTTGTAAGGAGTGCCCATCGAGGTGGCAGGTAGAGAGGTTTGGGGAGGTAGGCAGAGATGGTTTTTTTTTTCCTCTACCTCTGTCTTCTAAAGTTCTAGCTTTCACCTCTTAATTCCTTGCTCCTGTGTCTTATGACCAACTTCTGCTCTAGGAAGTAGGTTAAGAACACAGCACAAAATGAAGCCAGAATTTCTTAAGAACAAGGCCTGTGCTTATGAGCCGGACCCTTCTGCTTCTCAGTTGTCAGGCACCCTGCTGACCCTGTATTGGCCTAGCGCTGGGAGCTTGGGAATTTGTTTCTCTCCGGCCATCTTGATGAGCCATGGAGCCTTGGCCTCTGTGGCTTTGGGACAGGTATAAAAGTCTCTGCCTCTTGCAGGTGGACATGGAGAGGCTGACAGATGGTTTTAAAGAAGCTTACGGACTGTTTGGTGGATGCCAACTAAAGGGTGGTTCCATTTCATGCTGGCCCATTAGGTCCCACAGCTCAGAAGTTAACATCAGCCTTTCTCTTAGACTCCTTGTGCCCAAATTCCAGGTCTTTAATTGACCATTTGTATGTTACCAGCAAGATCCTTGACTTCTCCTTGACTTTATGGCCTCATTCTATACATTGGGATCTATTTCATATGATTATTGGGAGTTATACAATGCCTCTAAAAGTGATTAGGGAGGTTAGTGGGTATTGAGAAAACATCATTTGCCAATTTTGTTATCTAATTAACCCAACAACATTCTGGAACTAAACTTTAATTTTAGGTGCTAGTAACAGATACTGTCATAAACTTTTAATTTTTTAAACTGATACATAAATATAAAGCCCACATATATTAACAATATATCATTTAATATGAATATATTTTTAAATACTTGAATTAGACAAAGCACACCCGTCTCCTCCAATATCTATCATTTCTTCAGGCCGAGAACATTCACAATCATTTGTAATTTTTTGCCATATACAGTACATAACTGTTATCAAGTGCCCGAGAGAGGACTCAGTGGGTAAAGACACTTGCTGCCAAGACCCAAAACCTGAGTTCAATCCTCAGAACTCGCACAGTGGGAGACCTATCTCTTGCATGTTGTCCTCTGACCTCCACCCACACAAACACATTAAATAAACTTAAATAACTCTTATCTGCCCTATCCTGTCCTATATTATACATTTCAACCTCTAAAATAACTCTGCTTCATAACTTTATGAATCTAAAGGAAAGATTCTAAGCTTGCATTGTAGTATTTTGCTGGATGCTTGAGACAGGCCCTCTCTATGATAGGTAGGGCAATGCTTTTTCATCCTTGGCATCCAAGTGCTGGTGTTACAGGTGTGCACAACCACACCCTCATTCACAATGTAGTCCTTTTTCTTTTGTCTTTTACAGCTATTGACATTTGACCTCTTTATCCAGTTCTTTCAGCTTTAATTCCTGCTTTCATAAAATTCAGAGAAGAGATCTTGGCAAAATCTAGAGCAATCCTAAGATAGTGTTTAACCATCAATAGACATTGTTTAGAAAACAATAGACACCCAGCTTTTAAATGTTATTTATATTCCCATAGTGACAATTTAAGACATAATTGCTGTTGGGGTTTACTGACTCTACATTTATGGAAAACTTTACTTTGAAACAAGAAATTCCACAGAGCTAATCCAACTTTTATTTAATTAGTATACATTCAAAGATCTCTTGGTTTCCCCCATTTAATTTAAAGTTTCTTTTATGATTTTAATTAATGTTATATCTAGGATTGATGTTGTGCACCACTAATTTTCTGATTTCTTTTTGTTTATTTATTTTAGTATAATCCGTTTTATTTGCATAGCTTGTAAGTGAGTGAATGCAGAGACTAGAAGATATTTGTGTGTGTGTGTGTGTCTTTATTGTACAACTTCTCAATCCTAGATTTATTTCATATATATCTATCATATAGGGATTTTGAACATCTTTAAAATAATTATTATCAATTATCACATATTGAGTATGTGCCAAGCATTATATTGGTCCATATATATATATATATATATATATATATATATATATATATATATATGTTATGCTATTTAATTGTCCCAATAATCTTATGAAGTAGAAACTATTATCACCCTTATTTTAGGAATAAAAGAGCTGAATTTTATGGAGATTAAGTAAATTATGTAAGACTCTATTGCTAATAGTGGTAGGTCTATTATTTTTGAAGCCATGCATTGTGATTACAGAATGAGTGTTCATAATTATGGTGCTTTGAATAATCAAATAAAGAAACAAATCAGCAACACCGAACGTTTATACTCCTGCTTGCCAGACTCTGTGCCCTTCATACATAGTCTCTATCTAAACTTAGCAGGACAAAAAGTCTCTGCTTCTCCTAAACATTGGTGAAGAGGAAGAACTTAAATCAGGCTCCAAAAATGCTTCCCAGTAGAAAAGAGAGTGAACCATTAGCATCAGGCAACTCTTCTAGGCTCTGGTTCCTGAGATCATCATTCTTCCCTGACTACCAGGAAGGGAATTTGGGGTTTATTAGATTTTGAATAATGTGGCTCATCAGTGAAGTCCCTGACTTCCCAAATTCCTAGATGCTTCGTTTCCTCAGAGACTTATCCTCAATCTCTTAGAGTAAGCTTTCTCTATTCCCACTCCCACCCCTTTCATCTACTTTCAGCAATCAAGCCTGGGATCTTTTCAATAAAGTTACCTCTGCTCTTCCCCTGTCAAACTCCAGATTTGAGATGATGGACTAAACATGTAAGTTTGCCTTCCCTCCTTTCCCAGGCCTCACTGAAACTGAAGTCCAAGAATACAGTCCAGGAAAACTGAGACCTCTCAGCAAAGGAAACTAAAAGCATTTGGTTGGAGAAGATCTCAACAAATTTCTGGAAGAGAGAAAGTAAATGAAGAGAAATAATGAGTGGGAAACATGGCCGCCCATTTCAGACAGAATACACTGATCCGAACACTGGAACCCCAAAGAGACTTGAGCACTTCTAGCTACTAAATAATTGTACCAGTTGTAAATTAACCCCCGTTCTACTCAGCCCTAACTCTTGTACATAGAACACAGAAAACCTACCATTGATACTAGTGAAACTGTTATTGTTATTGTTGTTTGAATAAAGAAATCAAATAAACCACCTGAGGAGAGGTAAAGAATTAGTGCTCCAAATGATACTCTTTTCATGGAAAAATGTGCCCCACTAGCCTGTCAGGTAATTTTCTTCTCAGAGTTGGGACTCTTACTCACATGCCTAAAGCTTCTAGGCATAGCAGAGATTTGCTGGACAAACAGGAGTCATTTAACAGACGATAGTTAACAGAGGTTCTCAATGTGGATTTTCTGATACAAATATTCATACATAGAAGGGACCAAGGAAGAAGCATATGGGAAATAAACACTTAGACATAAAAGGGTTGAAAAAATATAAACTAAAAGAAATACAATTTATACAGAAAAAAATCTGTAAGATTCTGACCCTCTCTCCAGAGAGACTTGAGATGCATTTGTTAAAAATATATACTAAGAGAAAATCCTGAACATTTTAAGAGCAAAACTAGACTGACATAAATATTCAGCAGATAGGCTGGAAAACAAAATAGAAAGAATCCTCCCAGAGGCGCAACAACAAACAATAGGAAAGAAGGAAAGGGGAACAGACAACCACTGTTTAACTGTTGGGAGTTTCCAGAAGACGGGACAGAGAGAATGTGGACAATAAAACAATAAGAAACAGTTGACGAGCACCAGTTTGAGGGGACCAGTACTGACCACATCTAGGCACAGTCCTAAATAAAATTGGAACAATAGGGTTAGAAGGAACATGTTGGAAGTGCCCAGGGAAGGAAAACCAACTGAAGTAAATCTTAGAATAGTCTGGCAACTTCAGTAGCAGTGCTGAATGCTAGAAGTCAAGGAACCAATGATTGACTTTTGAAAACTTTTGTTCCCAGAACTCCATATAGTACAGAATGTCAAGAGTAATGCAAAAAGAAAAACGTTTTTGGGCAAGTGAGTCTTTAGAAACTCTCCCTCCTTCCTTTGTACCCTTATTACAGAAGTTTTCCATTTAAAAGAAAATATATGTGTGTGTGTGTATACATGTGTGTGTGTATACATGTGTGTGTGTGTGTGTGTGTGTGTGTGTGTGTGTGTGTGTGTGTAAGTCCAAAGAATAAGAGGAAAGAAGAGAGCACTACTCTGAGCTTTGTGAAGAATGTGCCAGAGTAGCCCTGAGAAAATAGGACATTTGGAGATAATGGAAGGCATAGAGCCTTTAATCACAAATATTAAACAAATGTCAAGAAATTGTGGCTGAACCATGAATAGAATGGGATAGGATGTCAAACTCTCATGAAGTATGAGAAAAGACTTGACTGGGCACTGGTGGTAGGTATGTTTCCTTTCCCTTATACGGGCATCATGGCATTGGGAGTGTAGAGAAAATAAATTTCTTCCACTTGGCTTGATAAAGGTATTTTAATATTCCAAGTAATATAGATGCCACTTATGGATGGTCAAAGTTTTGATTAGCTTATTAACAAAGCCTAAAAGATTTAATGTTACACCCAGAATAGAGCTGGAAAGGGATGTTGACCAGATGATGCAGAAAATGAAGGCTGAATTAGTTGAGAGAAGAGAAGTAGAAGAAAAATGGGGCTACTTAAATATTCAAAGTGGGGATGAAAAGATGCTGCCTTCAGATAATGGAACACAGTTGCATGGTTAGTTTGCTGGTCCATGCTATAAATCAGACCCTCAAAAGAATATCTACCAAGCATTTGGACAAGGGTAGGCAGGGGAAAGGTGAAGGTGGTGTATGTTATATCCTTATCTTTTGTAATGGTGAAAGATTAAAAATTGTCTAAAGTTAATAAGTCAAGAAATTATTGTTCAAACATGTTGTTTAAAAGTAGGAAGTTAGCCACCAGAAGATCCAAAAATAGATATTATTAAAAGCATCTAGGAAATGAGACTAGAGAAAGAGGGTGGGTGGGAAACCATTTTTATTTCAAGTTCCTCTGTACTATTTAAATTTTTTTACCTTGTGCATGTATTATTTGGGAAAGTTTTTAATAAACTCAAATAAAACATCCTTCAAAGGCTTCACATTGAGTAAGATGTGGTTGAACCAAACCCATAGACCAGCTGACAAGACCAGCAAGTACTGAGTTTCATCTGATATACTAGGCTAAGTAATCACAAGCCCTCCATGACTCTACAGTTCTAGTCACTCTGTCTGCCAAGGTTCGAGCACATTTCACCTTATCTTATTTCTATGGATATTCTACAAGGACAAAACAAAATAAAAACCAATCAACAAACAAACACACAAAACAAAAACCAACAACAAAAACAAAGCCTGCTCTTCTTGCCATGTCTTGTGATTGAGCTTCCTGTCTAGCAAGCTTGCAATAGTTTTGGAATGAAGGAATCTTCAAAAGGGCATTGGTATTCAATTGTTAACTTCTGTTCTTTCGCAAGACATTAGTGTATGAAACACTAATGAAGATCCAAATAAGACTTTAAGATGATCAGTTCTATTCATTTAGTAACTTTAACAAGTCTTGCTCTTACATGGGGCCAGTTGATATAAGAAGATTCCTATCCATTTCTCAGTGCCTTTGATATGTTTTTTTTTCTTTTGCCACTGTCTGTACATTATGATCTAGTTTTCAGCTATTTTCCCCCTGCCTTTAAGGAGAATATCTGATAGAAATATTCATGCTACCAGTTTTTTAAGTTTCTACTCTCTTAGTAGCTATTTCTTCTTTTTGCTCATTACCATAACTAACCAAAGACAAATACTTACAATAACATTATTTCTTATCTGAGTTCCCCTCTCCCTACTTGGCATAAGCCTGCTAGATATCCAGGACTGAGACAAGAAGAGGCATTTAGAGCTGGAGAGATGGCTCAGCCACTAAAGGCTAGGCTCACAACCAAGAATATAAGAAGAGTCATTTAATGAGGGGATAATGGAGAAACCACTGAGGGATTGCAGGTGGCATTGTCAACGCCCTTTACCAGAGACCACAGTAACACATGGAGAGTGGCACAAGCTGGATTTATTATTTATGTAGTGTGGGAAAATATACACAGTGGGAACTATGGGCATTTCCATCAAAAAATACCAGAAGGAAGCTACTATATGACGTGGAGCTTCGATTTGGATACTTTAAGGGAGGGTGGGAAGAGACAAGACTTTCCTGTGGATTGGATGCTGCCCAGGAATACTGGCAGTTCTTCAGACAGAATTCTAATAAAACCCTCAGGAAAGAGGCAAACTAACTAACAAGGATGTAAAGGTGTTTCTTGTTTGAACAAGTTTCAGCAATTCATGTTAGATAAGACAGAAGGCTGTCAATATTTTTTGAGTTGCTCAGACAACCTATATTTCTTTCATTTTACTGTGGCCTCACAATGGCCTAGTCTGATAGTGTGTTAGGTACCTGATTATCTACAGTAGGAAAATATGGTCTGGCTAAGTATGCAACAAAAGTTCCTGAGCACGTGAGACATTCACAGAGGAGAAGCCTTTGCTCCTCAGACAGTGGTTCCAATGTACATTCCTCTTGACTAAGTACAAAGAACAAATTTTAAATAAAATTAGTATAAGGTACTCAAGAGATACCCTGGGCAATGACTGTCTGATTGGTAGAAGAGTTTGGTAAACTAAAATGAAACTAGAATGATGTCAGGTCTTCTGATCTCTTGTCGGATGGTTGGAAGCATCATCACTTCCTAAGGACAGATTTTCTGACCCTTTCCTGGAAGAACAGGAAGTGAATTGGGGCAATAGTCTGCACTTCCTTGGGAGAGATAACTATGTTATTAGGGTCCATGAACCCTCCAGCCAGTGACCCATTTCACAAATATTCATAAACTTTACTTGCAAACTGCTATAATTGGACCATGTGGAAAGAACTGAAAATCAAAATAAGCCTGAATATTTATTTTCACTTGGATATATATGTTTATATACACATATACATGAATATGCACATATATATCATATACACATACACATATACATATATATGAATAGAAAAAATTTCTTCAGTACCCAAATTACCTCATTAAATTTTCAGCCTGTGTGTGACAGGAAACAATGCTAGTAATAGTTTTTGGCTTCATTTGACTTTCACTTTCACTGAAAAATTAAATAAAACCACATGAACAATTACCTCCCTGTGTTAAATCAAAACAACTTCATGGGGTTCTAGAGGAATATCTTAGAAGTGAAAAGTACTTGCTACCCTTCCAGAGGACCAAAGTTTGATTCCTAGCACCCACTTGGCAGCACACAACTGTATCTTTAGTTCAAAGGTACCCTCTTCAAGCCTCTTCAGAGAACCATGCCCACATTTGGTATGCAGAATTATATTTAGGCAAACCACCCATACACACTGAAACAGAATGTTCAAATTATCCATAAATATGTCTCATAAACATCCATACAAACATCACAAATTTGGAACTTTTGTGTTATAGCTACTCCAACATTTGGGTGCCCTATTTTAGTCTAGCAAGTAAATTTATTCATAAATATCTATGTACATTTACCTAATTGTTCCATGGTCTAGAAATATAAATAAAACAAATCCCTCATTATTTTAGTTCTTTTCAGTTGCTTTCATAAAACACTCTACTCAAAATAGCTTAGATAGGTAAGGATTTATTTGACTTATAATTCTAAGTTCTACTCCATCATTGAGAAAGTCAGTATAGAAACTCAAGCAAAAACTTCAAGCAGAACCCATGGAAGAACTTTGATTGCTGGCTCCCTCACTGGCACATGCGTAGCTAGCCTACTTATACAGACCAGGATCGCCTACCTACCCAGGGAATGAATGGTACTACCCACAGTGGGCAGGGTCTTTGTATCAAATAAAGGCCACTCTGACTCAGGCAATCCTTCAGGTGAGACTCCCTTCTCAGGTGACTCTAGGCTGTGTACAGTTTAGGTAAAATTAACTAGTACACTGACCCTCATACGGCTATGTTCCAATTTTAACGTTTAAAAGAAGAAGCATATTGGATGTGATGTATGAAGTAGTACGAAAGAAAATAGTGTGAATAAATTTGGGAAAGTAGATTTCTGAGTGCAGTCCCATGAATGGGCACACTTGCTGTTTTATGGAATGGTCTAGGGAAGCCTCTGAAAGTGGTATTTAAGCAGATTCTCAAAAAGAATGATGCAGCCAACCCTGCAATTAACTCTAAAGAAGGGAAATAAACTGCTACGAAGCACATTAAAGAAACAACAAGACATATATTTTGGAATGTCGTTCCTAAGTAGCTCCCTTCCCAAAAGTAAATTGTTTTTTCCTGTTATTTATTTTTTTTTTGGTAAGATATTTTTTTTAATATGTTTTTTTTTTATTAACTTGAGTATTTTTTATATACATTTCGAGTGTTATTCCCTTTCCCGGTTTCCGGGCAAACATCCACCTCCCCCCTCCCCTTCCTTATGGGTGTTCCCCTCCCAACCCTCCCACCATTGCCGCCCTCCCCCCATAGACTAGTTCACTGGGGGTTCAGTCTTAGCAGGACCCAGGGCTTCCCCTTCCACTGGTGCTCTTACTAGGATATTCATTGCTACCTATGGGGTCAGAGTCCAGGGTCAGTCCATGTATAGTCTTTAGGTAGTGGCTTAGTCCCTGGAAGCTCTGGTTGCTTGGCATTGTTGTACTTTTGGGGTCTCGAGCCCCTTCAAGCTCTTCCAGTTCTTTCTCTGATTCCTTCAATAGGGGACCTATTCTCAGTTCAGTGGTTTGCTGCTGGCATTCGCCTCTGTATTTGCTGTATTCTGGCTGTGTCTCTCAGGAGCGATCTACATCCGGCTCCTGTCGGTCTGCACTTCTTTGCTTCATCCATCTAGTCCAATTGGGTGGCTGTATATGTATGGGCCAAATGTGGGGCAGGCTCTGAATGGGTGTTCCTTCAGTCTCTGTTTTAATCTTTGCCTCTCCCTTCCCTGCCAAGGGTATTCTTTTTCCTCATTTAAAGAAGGAGTGAAGCATTCACATTTTGATCATCCGTCTTGAGTTTCGTTTGTTCTAGGGATCTAGGGTAATTCAAGCATTTGGGCTAATAGCCACTTATCAATGAGTGCATACCATGTATGTCTTTCGGTGATTGGGTTAGTTCACTCAGGATGATATTTTCCAGTTCCAACCATTTGCCTACGAATTTCATAAACTCGTTGTTTTTGATAGCTGAGTAGTATTCCATTGTGTAGATGTACCACATTTTCTGTATCCATTCCTCTGTTGAAGGGCATCTGGGTTCTTTCCATTTTCTGGCTATTATAAATAAGGCTGCGATGAACATAGTGGAGCACGTGTCTCTTTTATATGTTGAGGCATCTTTTGGGTATATGCCCAAGAGAGGTATAGCTGGATCCTCAGGCAGTTCAATGTCCAATTTTCTGAGGAACCTCCAGACTGATTTCCAGAATGGTTTTACCAGTCTGCAATCCCACCAACAATGGAGGAGTGTTCCTCTTTCTCCACAACCTCGCCAGCATCTGCTGTCACCTGAGTTTTTGATCTTAGCCAATCGCACTGGTGTGAGGTGAAATCTCAGGGTTGTTTTGATTTGCATTTCCCTTATGACTAAAGATGTTGAACATTTCTTTAGGTGTTTCTCAGCCATTCGGCATTCCTCAGCTGTGAATTCTTTGTTTAGCTCTGAACCCCATTTTTTAATAGGGTTATTTGTTTCCCTGCGGTCTAACTTCTTGAGTTCTTTGTATATTTTGGATATAAGGCCTCTATCTGTTGTAGGGTTGGTAAAGATCTTTTCCCAATCTGTTGGTTGCCGTTTTGTCCTAACCACAGTGTCCTTTGCCTTACAGAAGCTTTGCAGTTTTATGAGATCCCATTTGTCAATTCTTGATCTTAGAGCATAAGCCATTGGTGTTTTGTTCAGGAAATTATTTCCAGTGCCCATGTGTTCCAGATGCTTCCCTAGTTTTTCTTCTATTAGTTTGAGTGTGTCTGGTTTGATGTGGAGGTCCTTGATCCACTTCGACTTAAGCTTTGTACAGGGTGATAAGCATGGATCGATCTGCATTCTTCTACATGTTGCCCTCCAGTTGAACCAGCACCATTTGCTGAAAATGCTATCTTTTTTCCATTGGATGGTTTTGGCTCCTTTGTCAAAAATCAAGTGACCATAGGTGTGTGGGTTCATTTCTGGGTCTTCAATTCTATTCCATTGGTCTATCTGTCTGTCTCTGTACCAATACCATGCAGTTTTTATCACTATTGCTCTGTAATACTGCTTGAGTTCAGGGATAGTGATTCCCCCTGAAGTCCTTTTATTGTTGAGGATAGCTTTAGCTATCCTGGGTTTTTTGTTATTCCAGATGAATTTGCAAATTGTTCTGTCTAACTCTTTGAAGAATTGGATTGGTATTTTGATGGGGATTGCATTGAATCTGTAGATTGCTTTTGGTAAAATGGCCATTTTTACTATATTAATCCTGCCAATCCATGAGCATGGGAGATCTTTCCATCTTCTGAGGTCTTCTTCAATTTCTTTCTTCAGTGACTTGAAGTTCTTATTGTACAGATCTTTTACTTGCTTGGTTAAAGTCACACCGAGGTACTTTATATTATTTGGGTCTATTATGAAGGGTGTCGTTTCCCTAATTTCTTTCTCGGCTTGTTTCTCTTTTGTATAGAGGAAGGCAACTGATTTATTTGAGTTAATTTTATACCCAGCCACTTTGCTGAAGTTGTTTATCAGCTTTAGTAGTTCTCTGGTGGAACTTTTGGGATCACTTAAATATACTATCATATCATCTGCAAATAGTGATATTTTGACCTCTTCTTTTCCGATCTGTATCCCTTTGATCTCCTTTTGTTGTCTGATTGCTCTGGCTAGAACTTCAAGAACTATATTGAATAAGTAGGGAGAGAGTGGGCAGCCTTGTCTAGTCCCTGATTTTAGTGGGATTGCTTCGAGTTTCTCTCCATTTAGTTTAATGTTAGCAACTGGTTTGCTGTATATGGCTTTTACTATGTTTAGGTATGGGCCTTGAATTCCTATTCTTTCCAGGACTTTTATCATGAAGGGGTGTTGAATTTTGTCAAATGCTTTCTCAGCATCTAATGAAATGATCATGTGGTTCTGTTCTTTCAGTTTGTTTATATAATGGATCACGTTGATGGTTTTCCGTATATTAAACCATCCCTGCATGCCTGGGATGAAGCCTACTTGATCATGGTGGATGATTGTTTTGATGTGCTCTTGAATTCGGTTTGCCAGAATTTTATTGAGTATTTTTGCGTCGATATTCATAAGGGAAATTGGTCTGAAGTTCTCTTTCTTTGTTGTGTCTTTGTGTGGTTTAGGTATAAGAGTAATTGTAGATTCGTAGAAGGAATTCGGTAGGGCTCCATCTGTTTCAATTTTGTGGAATAGTTTGGATAATATTGGTATGAGGTCTTCTATGAAGGTTTGATAGAATTCTGCACTAAACCCATCTGGACCTGGGCTCTTTTTGGTTGGGAGACCTTTAATGACTGCTTCTATTTCCTTAGGAGTTATGGGGTTGTTTAACTGGTTTATCTGTTCCTGATTTAACTTTGATACCTGGTATCTGTCTAGGAAATTGTCCATTTCCTGAAGATTTTCAAATTTTGTTGAATATAGGTTTTTATAGTAAGATCTGATGATTTTTTGAATTTCCTCTGAATCTGTAGTTATGTCTCCCTTTTCATTTCTGATTTTGTTAATTTGGACGCACTCTCTGTGTCCTCTCGTTAGTCTGGCTAAGGGTTTATCTATCTTGTTGATTTTCTCAAAGAACCAACTTTTGGTCCTGTTGATTCTTTCTATGGTCCTTTTTGTTTCTACTTGGTTGATTTCAGCTCTGAGTTTGATTATTTCCTGCCTTCTACTCCTCCTGGGTGTATTTGCTTCTTTTTGTTCTAGAGCTTTTAGGTGGGCTGTCAAGCTGCTGACATATGCTCTTTCCTGTTTCTTTCTGCAGGCACTCAGCGCTATGAGTTTTCCTCTTAGCACAGCTTTCATTGTGTCCCATAAGTTTGAGTATGTTGTATCTTCATTTTCATTAAATTCTAAGAAGTTTTTAATTTCTTTCTTTATTTCTTCCTTGACCAGGTTATCATTGAGTAGAGCATTGTTCAATTTCCACGTATATGTGGGCATTCTTCCCTTATTGTTATTGAAGACCAGTTTTAGGCCGTGGTGGTCCGATAGCACGCATGGGATTATCTCTATCTTTCTGTACCTGTTGAGGCCCGTTTTTTGACCAATTATATGGTCAATTTTGGAGAAAGTACCATGAGGAGCTGAGAAGAAGGTATATCCTTTTGCTTTAGGATAGAATGTTCCATAAATATCCGTTAAGTCCATTTGGCTCATGACTTCTCTTAGTCTGTCGACATCACTGTTTAATTTCTGTTTCCATGATCTGTCCATTGATGAGAGTGGGGTGTTGAAATCTCCCACTATTATTGTGTGAGGTGCAATGTGTGTTTTGAGCTTTAGTAAGGTTTCTTTTACGTATGTAGGTGCCCTTGTATTTGGGGCATAGATATTTAGGATTGAGACTTCATCTTGGTGGATTTTTCCTTTGATGAATATGAAGTGTCCTTCCTTATCTTTTTTGATGACTTTTAGTTGGAAATTGATTTTATTTGATATTAGAATGGCTACTCCAGCTTGCTTCTTCTGACCATTTGCTTGGAAAGTTGTTTTCCAGCCTTTCACTCTGAGGTAGTGTCTGTCTTTGTCTCTGAGGTGTGTTTCCTGTAGGCAGCAGAATGCAGGGTCCTCGTTGCGTATCCAGTTTGTTAATCTATGTCTTTTTATTGGGGAGTTGAGGCCATTGATATTGAGAGATATTAAGGAATAGTGATTATTGTTTCCCTTTATATTCATATTTGGATGTGAGGTTATGTTTGTGTGCTTTCATTCTCTTTGTTTTGTTGCCAAGACGATTAGTTTCTTGCTTCTTCTAGGGTATAGCTTGCCTCCTTATGTTGGGCTTTACCATTTATTATCCTTTGTAGTGCTGGATTTGTAGAAAGATATTGTGTAAATTTGGTTTTGTCATGGAATATCTTGGTTTCTCCATCAATGTTAATTGAGAGTTTTGCTGGATACAGTAACCTGGGCTGGCATTTGTGTTCTCTTAGGGTCTGTATGACATCAGTCCAGGATCTTCTGGCCTTCATAGTTTCTGGCGAGAAGTCTGGTGTGATTCTGATAGGTCTCCCTTTATATGTTACTTGACCTTTTTCCCTTACTGCTTTTAATATTCTTTCTTTATTTTGTGCGTTTGGTGTTTTGACAATTATGTGACGGGAGGTGTTTCTTTTCTGGTCCAATCTATTTGGAGTTCTGTAGGCTTCTTGTATGCCTATGGGTATCTCTTTTTTTAGGTTAGGGAAGTTTTCTTCTATGATTTTGTTGAAGATATTTACTGGTCCTTTGAGCTGGGAGTCTTCACTCTCTTCTATACCTATTATCCTTAGGTTTGATCTTCTCATTGAGTCCTGGATTTCCTGTATGTTTTGGACCAGTAGCTTTTTCCGCTTTACATTATCTTTGACAGTTGAGTCAATGATTTCTATGGAATCTTCCGCTCCTGAGATTCTCTCTTCCATCTCTTGTATTCTGTTGGTGAAGCTTGTATCTACAGCTCCTTGTCTCTTCTTTTGGTTTTCTATATCCAGGGTTGTTTCCATGTGTTCTTTCTTGATTGCTTCTATTTCCATTTTTAATTCCTTCATCTGTTTGATTGTGTTTTCCTGGAATTCTTTCAGGGATTTTTGCCATTCCTCTCTGTAGGCCTCTACTTGTTTATTAATGATTTCCTGTGTTTCCCTAAGTGTGTTCATGTCTTTCTTGAAGTCCTCCAGCATCATGATCAAATATGATTTTGAAACTAGATCTTGCTTTTCTGGTGTGTTTGGATATTCCATGTTTGTTTTGGCGGGAGTATTGGGCTCCGATGATGGCATGCAGTCTTGGTTTCTATTGCTTGGGTTCCTGCGCTTGCCTCTCGCCATCAGATTATCTCTAGTGTTACTTTGTTCTGCTATTTCTGACAGTGGCTAGACTGACCTATAAGCCTGTGTGTCAGGAGTGCTGTAGACCTGTTTTCCTCTCTTTCAGTCAGTTATGGGGACAGTGTGTTCTGCTTTCCGGCGTGTAGTTTTTCCTCTCTACAGGTCTTCAGCTGTTCTTGTGGGCCTGTGTCTTGAGTTCACCAGGCAGCTTTCTTGCAGCAGAAAATTTGGTCTTACCTGTGGTCCCGAGGCTCAGGTTCGCTCGTGGGGTGCTGCCCAGGGGCTCTCTGCAGCGGCAGCAACCAGGAAGACCTGTGCCGCCCCTTCAGGGAGCTTCAGTGCACCAGGGTTCCAGATGGTCTTTGGCTTTTTCCTCTGGCGTCCGAGATGTGTGTGCAGGGAGCAGTCTCTTCTGGTTTCCCAGGCTTGTCTGCCTCTCTGAAGGTTTAGCTCTCCCTCCCACGGGATTTGGGTGCAGAGAACTGTTTATCTGGTCTGTTTCTTTCAGGTTCCGGCGGTGTCTCAGGCGCAGAAGTCCTGCCGCTCCTGGGCCCTCCCCCACGGGAGCCCAGAGGCCTTATACAGTTTCCTCTTGGGCCAGGGATGTGGGCAGGGGTGAGCAGTGTTGGTGGTCTCTTCCGCTCTGCAGCCTCAGGAGTGCCCACCTGACCAGGCGGTTGGGTCTCTCTCTCACCGGGTCTGGGAGCAGAGAGCTGCTGCAGGCCGGGATCCGCGGGTGTGGGACTTCCGGTAAACACAGACCGTGCCTCCTAGAGAAATTCTGCTTCCGTGTCCCAAGCTCACCAGGCAGCTTTCTTGCAGCAGAAAGTTTGGTCTTACCTGTGGTCCCGAGGCTCAGGTTCGCTCGTGGGGTGCTGCCCAGGGGCTCTCTGCAGCGGCAGCAACCAGGAAGACCTGTGCCGCCCCTTCAGGGAGCTTCAGTGCACCAGGGTTCCAGATGGTCTTTGGCTTTTTCCTCTGGCGTCCGAGATGTGTGTGCAGGGAGCAGTCTCTTCTGGTTTCCCAGGCTTGTCTGCCTCTCTGAAGGTTTAGCTCTCCCTCCCACGGGATTTGGGTGCAGAGAACTGTTTATCCGGTCTGTTTCTTTCAGGTTCCGGCGGTGTCTCAGGCGCAGAAGTCCTGCCGCTCCTGGGCCCTCCCCCACGGGAGCCCAGAGGCCTTATACAGTTTCCTCTTGGGCCAGGGATGTGGGCAGGGGTGAGCAGTGTTGGTGGTCTCTTCCGCTCTGCAGCCTCAGGAGTGCCCACCTGATCAGGCGGTTGGGTCTCTCTCTCACCGGGTCTGGGAGCAGAGAGCTGCTGCAGGCCGGGATCCGCGGGTGTGGGACTTCCGGTAAACACAGACCGTGCCTCCTAGAGAAATTCTGCTTCCATGTCCCAAGCTCACCAGGCAGCTTTCTTGCAGCAGAAAGTTTGGTCTTACCTGTGGTCCCGAGGCTCAGGTTCGCTCGTGGGGTGCTGCCCAGGGGCTCTCTGCAGCGGCAGCAACCAGGAAGACCTGTGCCGCCCCTTCCGGGAGCTTCAGTGCACCAGGGTTCCAGATGGTCTTTGGCTTTTTCCTCTGGTGTCCGAGATGTGTGTGCAGGGAGCAGTCTCTTCTGGTTTCCCAGGCTTGTCTGCCTCTCTGAAGGTTTAGCTCTCCCTCCCACGGGATTTGGGTGCAGAGAACTGTTTATCTGGTCTGTTTCTTTCAGGTTCCGGCGGCGGTGTCTCAGGGGCAGAAGTCCTGCCGCTCCTGGGCCCTCCCCCACGGGAGCCCAGAGGCCTTATACAGTTTCCTCTTGGGCCAGGGATGTGGGCAGGGGTGAGCAGTGTTGGTGGTCTCTTCCGCTCTGCAGCCTCAGGAGTGCCCACCTGACCAGGCGGTTGGGTCTCTCTCTCACCGGGTCTGGGAGCAGAGAGCTGCTGCGGGCCGGGCCTGTTATTTATTTTTATCTATGTGCATGTGTATGTATCTATGAATGTGTGTATATGTCATATGTATACAGGTGCCCAAGGAGGCCAAAAAGAGACATCAGGTCCATGAGCTACAGCTACTTGTGAGTCACTCAACATAAGTGCTGCTTCCCCCTTGAGAGCAGCAAGCATTCTTTACTCTTGAGCCATCCCTCCAGCCCCAACCAGATGAAAGTCTTGCTCACAGTTTCTTGTATAACCATTATCAAGACTCACTGACTGTCATGCCTCCTACCCTTCCAAACATAAAACTACTCCTGTGCACTGGCTTAGACTCCAAAGGTGGCTGAAACTTTAAGAGGCATGACCTAATAGAAATGTAGTCATTAGGAATATAGACTTGAAAGAGGTATTGAAAGTTTGGCTCCTACCTCTCTGTTTCCCCAATGCCATGAATAGAACAAGTACAATATAGTACACTTCCCTTGCCATGATGCTCTCATCCAAAAGCAACAGGAGAAGGACCATGGGTAGAAGTGTCTTAAACTTCCAAAAATATCTTTCCTTCTTTCAAGTTTATCATCTCAGGTATCTTGCCATGAGAATGCATAACTGACCAAAGCATAGATCTAGTGGAAATTTACAACTTTTGAGTTGCTGCTGTGAAACTTCTAAATAAAATCCTATTATGCAATAAGCTTTTGGTCTCTCCATTCTGAAATTACTGTCTCATAGGAAGCATAATGGGTCCATTTTCATGGTTTCTTTGTCTTCTTTCAAGGATAATGAATGGAAACAAAACTCTATACTTTAATATACTATATCTGGGTGACTATCAGTGATCTGATACATTCAGGGTAAGTAGAATTCTGAACAAAGTTCATATGAAGATTATTGACTTTAAAATATTGAGTCAGTTTGCTCAACAATGAAATTTTAATCTTACTTATTGGGGCTCCTGTGGACAAAAGATATGTGTATTAAGCAACTCAAGTTCTGCTATTCTAGGCGTCTCACTTCATAGCCACCGTTCAGCCTACTGACGAAAATAATGTCAAACTGGCTTCAGTTAAAATTAAAGATACCCCTAATCAGAAACGTCAATATAATGGGAGACCTTGAGAAGGGTTGGCTTTAGTATCATAAAAAGGTTGGGGAGATAAATCAATAACTGTTTATGTTTGCAAAATAAAGCAGTGAAGGTGCTGGGTTTTGTGTGCACAGAGAGGTTAGCTCACTCATTCTCTTCATTAGGATGTTTTGCAGAGAACCTTTATTTTTCGATGGATGTCTAGAACCAAGAAATTTGAACGTGGTTAGGTAAGCTATCTATCGCTAAGAGACTTTCCCAATCCTTCTTGTGGGGACGTTGACCATCAGTGAGTCACAAATTCCACACCGTAACCACTTTCGCATCTTAGTATCTTCAGCATGCATAAGATTGTGTATGAAACTGTGTAGGAAATTATAGATATCACATTGGTCATGTGATTAAGATTATTTGTCTATCGTACATTTGCCTAGTGGATCTGATATTTCAGATTCTGAGAAACATCCATAGTTAGTTCAAGACTAACTAATTTAATTGTGCTAAGTTCCAGACAGTTCAACTCTTTAATACAATAATATGTGACCTAGAGGTGGTTGAGTTTACAGATACAAGACAATCCTTGCTTCTTACTAGAGGGGGGATATAAGCATCACTATGTCTACAGCAGTTATGTACTCTAAAGTACTTCTGTCCTAGGATACTAGTGGCCGCCACCACAGATGTTCACACACCTCTAATACAGTCAGAGAAGAAAATGGAGATTCCAGTTAATTTCACAAATCTACAGAAGGAGAATATAGAAGCTTTTCTAAATATAACTTAGAACTGACTACCTGTCAAAAGAAGCAAAGAAGTCCAGGTTCATTGTTTTCAATGAAGCAGGTCAATGCTTGCCCTTGACGACACACCAGGAAATAATCTGAATAAAAGTTATCACAAATGTGCCAGAGAGTGAAATATGAAATAGTGAGTCCTCCCCAAATATGCTCAACTTAATAAATTTCCCCTTGCTCCTATTAGAAGATAACTTCAAAAATACACTTGACAAAAATAGACTGTGTGGTGCTCTAATTATAACAGTGCTTTTGATCTCCTGTCTCCATCAAAAGGAAGAAGCAAAGATATGATCCGCATATTAGACATTTACTAAGGGGATGTGACTGTTAGATGATGTGAACAAGGAAGCAGAGGAGGCTGGGCGTAGGATGGAGGCTGTAATGTGAAAGAAAGGAGAAAGCAAAGTGTGACCTTGCATACAGGTCTTGGAAATTTTCTTCAAGGCCACTGTGGAGTTCTTGAGCCAAAATTACCATCATCAGCATCTCCTGTCTTCTAGGAGTGCTGAGGCCTGCCCTACAATCTCTGTTATATTCAGTCACTGCCTGGGAGAAGCCCTTGGGCAGAACTGCCCTGGCGCCAAGGGTCCTAGGACACACCAGCTGTGACCAATTGGCACTTGCATGTCCTGCATTTGGAAATCTGAGAACAGCACTTTCATGGCTGGCAAATTATTTATTCTGTAGACACCTGTTTTGGAACATCTCTGTGGCTTAGTGAAGCTCTCCAGTGACTCATACCATTAAATGCACCTAAGAGGTGGTTTCAACCATCTCTTTTCCTAAATTAGATCAGAGCTAATCTTTCCCCCATTCTTAAGAACATTATGGGAAAGACTATAAAAGACCACATTAATTTAAACTCATGGCTAAAAATAATTGAAGAAGACCAGGGACCATTAATGGTAGTCCACAATTAGAAAGCACGCGTATGAAGCTATGCCTGCCTTTAGCTTCCTCATAAACTGGAATCACTACAGACATTCTATTTGACAAAACTGGACTAATATACCATGAATAACAATAATCATTTAAATTTTCTCTTGTATGGTATACAATTAAGTCTTATTTATTATATATATCTTTATAACATTTCTTTACTATGATAAAATAACCATGACCAAAAGCAATGGGAAGAGTTAAGGGTTTCTTTCATCGTACAGCTTACAGTTTATCGCTGAGAAAAACCAAGGCAGAAACTCAACGCATTTACCTGGAGACAGAAACTGAAGCAGGGTTATGGAGAAATACTGCTTACTGGATGATTCTCTGTGGCTTGTTCAGAATACTTTCTTATACACCCCAGGAGCATATGTCCAGAAGTAGCAACAACCCATCATGGGCTAGGTCCATGCACATCCATTATTAACTAAGAAAATGTATTACAGAGTTCCTTACAAGCACGCAGATAGAATCTTTTCAACTGAGGTTCCTCTTCCCAGATAACTTTGTCTTTTGTCAAGCTGACGCAAACTCTAACCAGTACAATTGACCCCTTGTCATCTTGACACAACAGTACATTACTACTAAACCATAACCACTCCTTTCTTGTTCATCTCCAAGATCTCACATTAATATCAATATCACAATATAAAACATGAACAACGTAAGAAACTCCCACAGTCTTCAAAATAGCAAACACTCTCAAAGTTCAGTCTTTTAAAGTATCCATCATCTCTTTCAAAACTCAAAGCTTCTCTCAAATATCCAAGTCTCTCTTAAAGTCTTTTAACTGCGTACTCCTATAAAGTCTAAGCATAAGCTAAATGCTTTCTTATTCCAAGAAGGAATAACCAGGGCATATTTATATTCAAATCAAAACAAAGCCTAAGTCCAACAGTGCAAAAAGATGACCTTCTGGGTTCCAAGGGGCTTTTTCTCTAAAGCATACAATGCTTGTCTCCTAGGCTCAGTCCAGCTCCACCCCACAACTGCTACTGTTCTCTACTGCGGAATGTAGAATACAGTCGTAACTTAACAGAGCAGAGAAAGACCCTCAAAACCCAGCACAAAAGTCTCCATGGAACTTCCTGCATTTAAGGCCTATTGACAAGTTCACATGATGGCGGACATATTCTCAAATGAAGTTTTTCATATTCATCTATCTTTGCTTTTGGATCTATCACTGTTTCATACTCTAGCATTCTCCACTAGACCCTCATGGGCATTGTGTGGTTTTTTGCTGCTGTTGTTGTTGCTGCTGTTGTTGTTTTGTCTCCAAGTTCTTCTCTGATCCCTTGAACATCAATAACTACTTCTCCCCTTTCCTCTCTTGCATTTAATTTGCAGCCAAATTTTGGCCCTTAGAAGAAATTTTAGCTCTGATACTATAGGCTTCATTACTTAAATATTTTCCTATAAATTTATCAACCCTAGTATCATATCTGTCTGACTGAGTGTCCTCAGAGTGGACATTCAAAGAAGGAGCAGTTCAACTTTCACCCAATAGTTTCTGTTTAAGCCTAGCTAGCGGGGGTTCTGGGGTCCGTATTTTTGCATGAGCGATGCCCCTTAAGCTCACTTCCATGCTATTCACTATCTCATTTCCTAATTGTTAATGACCTACGTGATGTTTCTACTATTTTAGTTCCATTCCTCAGGAAGGACGTCATTTTGAATGGCAGATATACTGGCAACGACAGGCTTGTTTCTGCCCTTTGACCCCCAGAAAGCCATTTTATTTTTTCTTTTGGAGCTGGAGAGGTGGCTCAGAAGTTAAAGTCTAAGACTTACGACCTGTGTGTCATGAATAAGAATTGCCATCATGGAAATATATATTTAAGAATATAAATACTTGAGCTACTTGAGAAAGATTAGAAGGCCTGGTCTTCTTGGAGTAGGTGTGCCTTTGTTGGAGGAAACTTTAAAAGCCAAAGCCAAGCTCAGTGGCTCCCTCTTCCTGTGTCTGTGGATCTGGATGTGGAACTCTTAGCTATTTCTTCAACATTCTGCCTACCTCTGTGCCACCATGCAATCTTCCATGACAACCACACTAAACCTCTGAAGTTGTAAGCAAGCCCCTGCAAGCTTGAATTTTAAAAATCTACTTTTAATAATGGTTCTTCAATGCTTTAATCTCCCTTCTAACCCACCACTCACCAGAGGTCGTGGAAAAAAGAGGTTATTAGGATGCAGGGAAAGTGGACCTGTTTAGAAATTGTTTTTTGCATTGACAGGAAATCAGCAGTTCAGTTTGCAGAAATCAGTAACAGCATCTCAATTCACTCACAAACACTTCATGAATATACTAGCGATTAGTTCGGGAGAGCAAACACAAATCAGCGGCAGTGACACAACCTAGCAGAAACAGCCAGGCCTCAGCTGAATCAGCATGAGCAACCAGGACCAACAGGGTCACCAGGAGCAGTTCTCTGCCATGCCTCTCTCAACAAAGTGAAGATCAGTGAAGAGAAAGATGTGAGACCAAGAAGCATTGCGAAGCTTGCTGTGCCAGCTCCATCACTGTCTTATTGATAGGTCTAGTAGACTGTTGGGTCTTATTTATACTCCCTCCAAACATCGCAGGCCTCTCACTATTCTTGCCTCACTTACCATGTGAGTCTGTCTTAGCAAAACTCCATGTGAGTCCGTATGACCTGACATCGATTTGCCAATTGGCCTGAGTCTGTGGAATCAACAAGAAGTGGCCACTAGAAATTTTTGGTCCATTTTGTCTGTGGAGGCATGACAAACGGAGCTCACCAACACAGTGTAAGGCAAACCAATATATGCATGTTGTTAGAAAAGAATCCTTCATCAAACGTACTTTCATGTGCTTGCTTAAAACATCCTTTCACCTGTGTCTGCTTCAGCAAAACATCAGTTGACATAACTGACTTTTCAAAGAAACCCAAAATTTATACTTCAAGCCCCAATTAAATACTTTCTTTTAAAGGAGTTGCTGTGGTCATGATGTCTCTTCACAGCAGCAGACCAGACACTAAAATGACAAGAAAGTAACATATTTAGTTTATAGAATGCACAGGTACATTTTCTGTCAAAGAGAAATTTTTCTTCTGAAAAAAATGAACTTTTTTGTATCTCCCTTGATCAGTGCTTCTCTGGACTTTCCTAAGCACCTGTTTACTCCAGTTCCTCCTTCCTTAATAAGAACAAAATGAGGTGGGCATGGTGATACACACCTATAATCGCAGTACTTATGGGAACTGTTGTGGGAGGATTCCTAAATATCCATTTATACATTTATATGAGTGAATTTCTAAAACTGATTGGTTTTTTTTTTGGCCAGGATAATAAATTTTATGAGACATAATTGAGATCTTAATGGACAAATTGCTTTCCAAAACATCTTATTTCCAAGTTACTAGTGTATTTTAGAACCACAGGAGAAATAAAAATTTAAATATTGGTACTTTAAAGCCACATTTTTTTACAACGTTCGCTTTTACTGGTTCTGTTGAAGTTCAGTTATCAGAAACAAACAAAAAAATGTTAATCATCTATTCATTAGAGTACCATGGTCTTTCCAGGATTTTTGAAGTGCTCTTTCTGGTCACCTTTGGAAACTGCTAGGGAAATGTATCCAGGGAGTAGGGCCTTACTTTCCTCTGAGGTACCTTGAGTTCCGCTCTTTAGTATCGGAGACAAGCACTGACTTCAGTTTCTCTGAGGCTTCAGACGTTAACAAACCAACTTTTCCCTTTTTATGTTCTTTATGTTCCATGAAAATACAACTCACGCCACAGTATTCACACATCTCCAAGTGGTCCCAAAACAGCGTCTGCAGAAATCTTCACATCCATAAAACTGTGATTGTTAGGCCATGCAGAAATGTACACTTGCACATGCACAGGTACACAATACTTTAATTAACACTCTCAGCTTTTGTTATTCTTATCACTAATATTGTTTGTTTATTTAAATTTTATTGGTTCTTTCTAACAGTAAGTGAAAGGAGGACATGATGTGGTTGCAAAAGTGAACCTAGCAAACATATAGTTTACCTTAAAACCAAATCAATAACTGGGCTCAATTTTATGCATGTATATGTATATGTGTCTACATGTGTGGGGACTAGATGTGTCATGTGTACGTGCATATGGAGGCCAAAGGACAACAAGTAACATCCTCAGAGATGTTGTCCACCTCCTTTTGAAACAGGCTTTCTCATTGGCCCAATTAGACTTGGCTGCCTGGCCAGAAAGCCCCAGAGATCCTCCTCTTGCTGTCTCCCAGTGCTATAATTACCAGTGTGAAGCACTACATGTAACATTTTAATGCAAATTCTGGGATAGAATCTCTAAATGTTTGAGACACAAGCACTTTACCAACTGATCCCCACCTGCTTTGTTCTGGGTCTGTGCATACCCAAGCAACAATACAAAGTAATTATTTGATTTTCCTAAGAAATACATCTTGTTATATGTTAGAGCATCTTTTGGGTGCATGCTCAGGAGTGACATAGCTAGGTCCTAAGGTAGTACTATGTGAAATTTTCTGAGGAAACTCTAGACTGATTTCCAAAATGATCATACCAGCTTGCAATCCCACTAACAATGGAGGAGTGTTCTTATTTCTCCACATCCTCACTAGCATGTGCTGTCACCTGAGTTTTAGATCTTAGCCATTCTGACTGGTGTGAGGTGGAATCTCAGGGTTGTTTTGATTTGCATTTCCCTGATGCCTAAGGATGTTGAACATTTCTTTAGGTGCTTCATGACCATTTGATAGTCCTCATTTGAGAATTCTTTGTTTAGCTCTGTACCCAAATTTTTAATAGGATTATTTGATTCTCTGAAGTCTAACTTCTTAAGTTCTATCAGATATAGATTGGTAAAGATCTTTTCCCAATCTGTTGGTTGCCGTTTTGTCCTAACCACAGTGTCCTTTGCCTTACAGAAGCTTTGCAGTTTTATGAGAGCCCATTTGTCGATTCTTGATCTTAGAGCACAAGCCATTGGTGTTCTGTTCAGGAAATTTTCCCCCGTTCCTATGTGTTTGAGGCTCTTCCCCACTTTCTCTTCTATTAGTTTGAGTGTATCTGGTTTTATGTGGAGGTCCTTGATCCACTTGGACTTGAGCTTTGGACAGGAGGTAAGAATGGGTTGATCTGCATTCTTCTACATGCTGACCTTCAGTTGAAACAGCACCATTTGTTGAAAATGCTATCTTTTTTCCACTGGGTGGTTTTAGCTCCTTTGTCAAAGATCAAGTGACCATAGGTGTGTGGGTTCATTTCTGGGTCTTCAATTCTATTCCGTTGATCTATCTGCCTATCTCTGTACCAATACCATGCAGTTTTCAACATGATTGCTCTGTAATACAGCTTGAGGTCAGGGATGGTGATTCCCCCAAAAGTTCTTTTATTGTTGAGAATAGTTTTTGCTATCCTGGGTTTTTTGTTATTCCAAATGAATTTGCAAATTGCTCTTTCTAACTCTATGAAGAATTGAATTGGTGTTTTGATGGGGATTGCATTGAATCTGTAGATTGCTTTCAGCACGATGGTCATTTTTACTATATTAATCCTGCCAATCCATCAGCATGGGAGATCTCCCATGGACTAAACAACCAACCCAAGAGTACACATGGAGGGACCCATGCTCCAGCTGTATATGTAGCAGAAGATGGCATTTTCTGGCATGAATACGAAGAGAAGCCCTTGATCCTGTGAAGGCTCATCTCCCCAGTGTAGGAGAATGCCAGGGTGTTGAGGTAAGAGTGGGTGGGAGTGGGAGCATTTTCATAGAAGCAGGGGGAGGGGGAAGGGTAATGGGAGAAAGGGAAAGAGGATAACATTTGAAATATAAATACATAAAATATACAATAAAAAATAAAATAAAAATGCATCTCTTCAAAAAAATAAAGAAATATATCTTTAACATTCTGTCACTTGCTTAAAGGAAGGGAAAGTCATGTGTATTTCTTAGCCAGGACAGCCATAACCTGTCACCAAAAAGATGAATTGAACAAAGGCACTTCCAGCGGCTCTGGAGCCTGGCAGTCTGAGTTCAAGAGGCACTCAAAGTCTGCTTTCCTCTGAGGCCTTTCCCCTTGGTTTACAGGTAGATGACAATCTTTTCACTGTGTCATTGTAAAATATTTCTTCTGCTTTCCCATCTCCTTTTCTTCCCAAAAGAGTACTGGTTATTTGGCTGGAGTCCCACTTTCATGGTCTCTTTAAGGATTTCCCCTGCAAATACAGTTATTTTATGAGATACTGGACATTGCAACTTCATAGGACAATTCGAGGGTGGAGGCATAAAATATTAACATTTACTATATAAGATCTCAAAGTTGGAGGCTGCCCTAGACAGAATTTAACTGAAAATGTATTTGATAAAATTCCAAACACAAACACAGTCAACAATTGCTAGCTGTGAGTTGAAGTAGAAAAGGGAAGGCACGCACCTATGGGTGACCAGGGAAGGACATGAAGCACCAGAAGCAGAAACTGTTTTGTAATGTTCCTTGACATAGCAGAAGGTAGAATGAAGGAACAAACATCCTGTGTATACCTGTGTATACATAAAAGCATGAAAGAGTTTGGCCAAGTAAACTGTCAGGGAACACAAAATAAAAATGTAAAATGATGGGCAACTATCCATCAAGGTCCTTGGGAAGATTCTATTCATTTATAGAGGGAATGGGCAAGAGATCTGGCTTGACAAGGCAGAGGAATTGATGCAAAAATCCAATGTGAAGTTTATGATAATAACCATTTCTTTTAAATAATGTAAATAAAAAGGCAAGCACATAGCAATTTAAAAACTTAATACATAATGTTATAAAACTTGGTGATTAAATGTATGGCTAGTGGTAGCCCCAAAGAATCTAAATTCCCTTTGTAAATATTTTTATTTCTTTCGTTGTCCCCTTCCTTCTTGTCAAGAAACTAACCAAACAACATGTCATAGAAGTAAAAACAACTTGATGTTGGCTACTGGCTTGTCGTATAACACCTTTATTTTGTATAGATGTGTACCTTTTACCCTGCTCTCTCCAAGACTTGTTTCATGAAGGGGTGTTAGATTTTGTCAAATGCTATTTTGGGCATCTAGTGAGATGATTGTATTGGTTTTTTTCTTTCAGTTTGTTTATAGAATGGGTCGTGTTGATAGATTTTTGTATATTGAACCAGCCCTGCATTCCTGGGATGAACCCTACCTGATCACAGGGGATGATGTCTTTGATGTGGTTTTGGATTAGTTTTGTGAGTATTTTATTGAGTGTTTTTACATCAATGTTCAGGAGGGAAATTGGTCTGAAATTCTCTTTATTTGTTGCTTTGTGTGGGTTAGTTGTCAGGGTGACTGTGGCCTCATAGAATAGTTTGGCAGTATTTTTCTGCTTCTACTTTGTAAAATAGCTTGAATGGAGAGACATGCTAAGCATTACCACTAAAATCAGTGACAAGACAAGGCTGTCCACTCTCCCCCTATCTCTTCAATGTAGTTCTTGAAGTTCTACCTAGAGCAATATAAGACAACTAAAGGAAATCAAGGGATACAAATTGGAAAGGAAGAAACCAAAGTATCACTATTTGCAGATGGAATGACAGTATGCATAAGTGGCCCCAGTCTACCAGAGAACTCCTACAGCTGATAAATACCTTCAACAAAGTTGGCGGATACAACATTAGTTGAAAGAAATCAGTAGCCCTCCTCTCCACAAGTAATAAAGGGGTTGAAAGGAAAGTTAGGAAGACAGTACCTTTTGCAATAGCTACAAATAATATAAAATACCTTGGTGTAATTCTAACCAAGCAAGTGAAAGACCTGTGTGACAACTTCAAGTCTCTGGAGAAAGAAATTGAAGATCTCAGAAGATAGAATGATCTCCCATGTTCATGTATCAGTAGGAATAACATGTGAAAATGGCCATCTTACCAAAAGCAATCTAGATTCAATGCAATCCCATCAAAATTCCAACACAATTCTTTATGTATCTTGAAGGAACAATTTTCAACTTCATATGAAGAAACAAAAAAACTCAGGAGAGCTAAAACAATCCTGAACAATAAAAGAACTTCTGGAAATATCACTATTCCTGATTTGAAGTTGTACTGCAAAGCAATAGTAATAAAAACTGCATAGTATTGGTATAGAAACAATGGAATTGAATCAAAGACCCAGATATAAACCCATATACCTACAGACACTTAATTTTTCAACAAAGAAGCCAAAACCATGCAATGGAAAAGGGAATCTTCAACAAATGTTGAAGATGTCTGCATGTAGAAGAATGCAAATAGATCCATATCTATCACCTGTACAAAAAAAAATACTCAAGTCCAAATGAGTCAAAGGCCTCAATGTAAAACCAGATACACTAAATCCAATAGAACAGAAAATAGGAAATAGCCTTGAACTTGTCAGTAGAGAAGACAAATTCCTGAACAGAATACCAAGGGCTCAGACCCTGAGGTCAAGAATTAATAAATGAGACCTCAAGAACCTTAAAAGTTCCATAAGTCAAAGGACACCATCATTAGGACAAAACAACATCCTACAGATTGAGAAAAGATCTTCACTAACCATATATCTGACAGAGGGCTAATATACAAAACACATAAAGAACTTGGGAAGTTAGACACAAACAATTCAAATAACTCAATGTAAAAATGGGGTACTGAGCTAAATAGAAAATTTTCAACAGAGGATTGTCAAATGGCTGAGAAGCAACTAAAGAAATGCTCAAAATCCTTAATCATCAGGGAAACACCAATAAAAATTACTCTGAGATTCTACCTTATACAAGTCAGAATGACTAAGATCAAAATGTCTAGACAGCACATGCTGGTGAACTTGTGGAACAACCTCAGTGCTCCTTCATTTTTGGAGTGAAAACTCGTACAAGCACTCTGGAAATCTATTTGGCAGTTTCTCAGAAGATTGGGAGTAGTTCTACCTTAAGATCCAACTATACCACTATTGTGCATATATCCAAAAGATGTTCCACCATCCCACAAGGACACTTACTCAACTATATTCATAGCAGCTTTATTCATAATAGCCAGTAACTAGAAACAACATAGATGTCTCTTAACTGAATAATGAATAAAGAAAATGTGGTTCATTTTCAGTCATTAAAAACAATGGCATCATGAGTTTTGCAGACGAATGGATAGAACTAGAAAATATCATCCTGAGTGAGGTAACCCAGACCCAAAAGAATGTTTTTGGTATGTACTCACTTATAAGTGTATGTTAGCCATAATTTGCAGAATAACCATGCTGTAGTCAACAGCCCTAAAGAAGCCAAATAACAAGGAGGGCCCAAGGGAGGATGGTTGAACTTTACTTAGAAGGGCAAACAAAGTAAATATTGGAGGCCAATGAAAGGGGAGTTCTGGGTGGAAGAGGGGATGGGGTGGGGAGCAGAACAAGGGAGGGAGAGATCATATGTAGGGATAGCACCTGAGAAAGGAGATTGGGTGTGGGGCGGCACAATTTCTAAGATGACCCAGAGACCTGGGATGCAGGGAGGCCTCAGAGGGTCCATGGGGGCTGAGATTTCTAGTAGTGGAGGATATGGATCCTGAAGTGGCCATTCCCTGTAGCGAAGCAGGACTCCCATTGGAGGGATAAGGACAACAACCCATGCGCAAAACCTTCAACCCAAAATGTATCCTGCCTAGGAGATGTGCATGGTCAAAATGGAGCAGAAACTGAAGGAGTGGCCAACCAATGATTGGTCCTAATTGAGACCCATTCCATGGGCAAGAACCGATCTGTGGCACTGTTAATGATTGTGATGGTTTGTATATGCGAAGCCCAGGGAGTGGCACTATTTGGATGTAGGACCTTATGGGAGTATGTGTGACCTTGTTACAGTAGGTGTGTCACAGTGAGAGTGGGCTTTAAAACCTTAGTCCTAGCTGCCTGGAAGATGAAGATGGTATTCTGGCATTCTTCTAGCAGCCTTCAGACGAAGATGTAGAACTCTCAGCTTCTCCTGCACCATGCCTGCCTGGAGGCTGCCATGTTTCCACCTTAATGACAATAGACTGAACCTCTGAATCTTTAAGCCATCCCCAATTAAATGATGTCCTTATAAGAGTTACCTTGGTCGAAACACACCTCAGAGACAAAGACAGACACTACCTCAGAGTGAAAGGCTGGAAAACAACTTTCCAAGCAAATGATTGGAAGAAGCAAGCTGGAGTAGCCATTCTAATATCAAATAAAATCAATTTTCAACGAAAAGTCATCAAAAAAGATAAGGAAGGACACTTCATATTCATCAAAGGAAAAATCCACCAAGATGAACTCTCAATCCTAAATATCTATGCCCCAAATACAAGGGCACCTACATACATGAAAGAAACCTTACTAAAGCTCAAAACATACATTTCACCTCACACAATAATAGTAGGAGACTTCAACACCCCACTCTCATCAATGGACAGATCATGGAAACAGAAATTAAACAGAGACGTAGACAGACTAAGAGAAGTCATGAGCCAAATGGACTTAACAGATACTTATACAACATTCTATCCTAAAGCAAAAGGATATACCTTCTTCTCAGCTCCTCATGGTACTTTCTCCAAAATTGACCATATACTTAGTCAAAAAACGGGCCTCAACATGTACAGAAAGATAGAAATAATCCCATGCGTGCTATCAGACCACCACGGCCTAAAGCTGGTCTTCAATAACAATAAGAGAAGAATGCCCACATATACGTGGAAATTGAACAATGCTCTACTCAATGATAACCTGGTCAAGGAAGAAATAAAGAAAGAAATTAAAGACTTTTTAGAATTTAATGAAAATGAAGGTACAACATACCCAAACTTATGGGACACAATGAAAGCTGTGCTAAGAGGAAAACTCATAGCTCTGAGTGCCTGCAGAAAGAAACAGGAAAGAGCATATGTCAGCATCTTGACAGCACACCTAAAAGCTCTAGAACAAAAAGAAGCAAATACACCCAGGAGGAGTAGAAGGCAGGAAATAATCAAACTCAGAGCTGAAATCAACCAAGTAGAAACAAAAAGGACCATAGAAAGAATCAGCAGAACCAAAAGTTGGTTCTTTGAGAAAATCAACAAGATAGATAAACCCTTAGCCAGACTAACGAGAGGACCCAGAGAGTGTGTCCAAATTAACAAAATCAGAAATGAAAAGGGAGACATAACTACAGATTCAGAGGAAATTCAAAAAATCATCAGATCTTACTATAAAAGCCTATATTCAACAAAACTTGAAAATCTGCAGGAAATGGACAATTTCCTAGACAGATACCAGGTACCGAAGTTAAATCAGGAACAGATAAACCAGTTGAACAACCCCATAACTCCTAAGGAAATAGAAGCAGTCATTAAAGGTCTCCCAACCAAAAAGAGCCCAGGTCCAGATGGGTTTAGTGCAGAATTATATCAGACCTTCATAGAAGACCTCATACCAATATTACCCAAACTATTCCACAAAATTGAAACAGATGGAGCACTACCGAATTCCTTCTATGAAGCCACAATTACTCTTATACCTAAACCACACAAAGACCCAACAAAGAAAGAGAACTTCAGACCAATTTCCCTTATGAATATCGACGCAAAAATACTCAATAAAATTCTGGCAAACCGAATCCAAGAGCACATCAAAACAATCACCCACCATGATCAAGTAGGCTTCATCCCAGGCATGCAGGGATGGTTTAATATACGGAAAACCATCAACGTGATCCATTATATAAACAAACTGAAAGAACAAAACCACATGATCATTTCATTAGATGCTGAGAAAGCATTTGACAAAATTCAACACCCCTTCATGATAAAAGTCCTGGAAAGAATAGGAATTCAAGGCCCATACCTAAACATAGTAAAAGCCATATACAGCAAACCAGTTGCTAACATTAAACTAAATGGAGAGAAACTTGAAGCAATCCCACTAAAATCAGGGACTAGACAAGGCTGCCCACTCTCTCCCTACTTATTCAATATAGTTCTTGAAGTTCTAGCCAGAACAATCAGACAACAAAAGGAGGTGAAGGGGATACAGATCGGAAAAGAAGTCAAAATATCACTATTTGCAGACGATGTGATAGTATATTTAAGTGATCCCAAAAGGTCCACCAGAGAACTACTAAAGCTGATAAAGAACTTCAGCAAAGTGGCTAGGTATAAAATTAACTCAAATAAATCAGTAGCCTTCCTCTACACAAAAGAGAAAGAAGCCAAGAAAGAAATTAGGGAAACGACACCCTTCATAATAGACCCAAATAATATAAAGTACCTCGGTGTGACTTTAACCAAGCAAGTAAAAGATTTGTACAATAAGAACTTCAAGGCACTGAAGAAAGAAATTGGAGAAGACCTCAGAAGATGGAAAGATCTCCCATGCTCATGGATTGGCAGGATTAATATAGTAAAAATGACCATTTTACCAAAAGCAATCTACAAATTCAATGCAATCCCCATCAAAATACCAATCCAATTCTTCAAAGAGTTAGACAGAACAATTTGCAAATTCATCTGGAATAACAAAAAACCCAGGATAGCTAAAACTATCCTCAACAAAAACAGGACTTCAGGGGGAATCACTATCCCTGAACTCAAGCAGTATTACAGAGCAATAGTGATAAAAACTGCATGGTATTGGTACAGAGATAGACAGATAGACCAATGGAATAGAATTGAAGACCCAGAAATGAACCCACACACCTATGGTCACTTGATTTTTGACAAAGGAGCCAAAACCATCCAATGGAAAAAAGATAGCATTTTCAGCAAATGGTGCTGGTTCAACTGGAGGGCAACATGTAGAAGAATGCAGATCGATCCATGCTTATCACCCTGTACAAAGCTTAAGTCCAAGTGGATCAAGGACCTCCACATCAAACCAGACACACTCAAACTAATAGAAGAAAAACTAGGGAAGCATCTGGAACACATGGGCACTGGAAAAAATTTCCTAAACAAAACACCAATGGCTTATGCTCTAAGATCAAGAATCGACAAATGGGATCTCATAAAACTGCAAAGCTTCTGTAAGGCAAAGGACACGTGGTTAGGACAAAACGGCAACCAACAGATTGGGAAAAGATCTTTACCAATCCTACAACAGATAGAGGCCTTATATCCAAAATATACAAAGAACTCAAGAAGTTAGACCGCAGGGAAACAAATAACCCTATTAAAAAATGGGGTTCAGAGCTAAACAAAGAATTCACAGCTGAGGAATGCCGAATGGCTGAGAAACACCTAAAGAAATGTTCAACATCTTTAGTCATAAGGGAAATGCAAATCAAAACAACCCTGAGATTTCACCTCACACCAGTGAGAATGGCTAAGATCAAAAACTCAGGTGACAGCAGATGCTGGAGAGGATGTGGAGAAAGAGGAACACTCCTCCATTGTTGGTGGGGTTGCAGACTGATACAACCATTCTGGAAATCAGTCTGGAGGTTCCTCAGAAAATTGGACATTGAACTGCCTGAGGATCCAGCTATACCTCTCTTGGGCATATACCCAAAAGATGCCACAACATATAAAAAAGACACGTGCTCCACTATGTTCATCGTAGCCTTATTTATAATAGCCAGAAGCTGGAAAGAACCCAGATGCCCTTCAACAGAGGAATGGATACAGAAAATGTGGTACATTTACACAATGGAATATTACTCAGCTATCAAAAACAATGACTTTATGAAATTCGTAGGCAAATGGTTGGAACTGGAAAATATCATCCTGAGTGAGCTAACCCAATCACCGAAAGACATACATGGTATGCACTCATTGATAAGTGGCTATTAGCCCAAATGCTTGAATTACCCTAGATCCCTAGAACAAACGAAACTCAAGACGGATGATCAAAATGTGAATGCTTCACTCCTTCTTTAAAAGGGGAACAAGAATACCCTTGGCAGGGAATAGAGAGGCAAAGATTAAAACAGAGACTGAAGGAACACCTTCAGAGCCTGCCCCACATGTGGCCCATACATATACAGCCACCCAATTAGACAAGATGGATGAAGCAAAGAAGTGCAGGCTGACAGGAGCCGGATGTAGATCGCTCCTGAGAGACACAGCCAGAATACAGCAAATACAGAGGCGAATGCCAGCAGCAAACCACTGAACTGAGAATAGGACCCCCGTTGAAGGAATCAGAGAAAGAACTGGAAGAGCTCGAAGGGGCTCGAGACCCCTTATGAACAACAATGCCAAGCAACCAGAGCTTCCAGGGACTAAGCCACTACCTAAAGACTATACATGGACTGACCTTCGACTCTGACCTCGTAGGTAGCAATGAATATCCTAGTAAGAGCACCAGTGGAAGGGGAAGCCATGGGTCCTGCTAAGACTGAACCCCCAGTGAACTAGACTCTGGGGGGAGGGCAGCAATGGGGGGAGGGTCGGGAGGGGAACACCCATAAGGAAGGGGAGGGGGGAGGGGAATGTTTGCCCGGAAACCGGGAAAGGGAATAACACTCGAAATGTATATAAGAAATACTCAAGTTAAAAAAAAAAAAAAAGTCTTGTCTTTCCTCTTCCCAGATCCCGATAGCTGTACTGCCAGTGATGGCCACAGGGGAGCAGGCTCTGCCGCCCGAGCTAGGACATGTTAACTGCGCAGTTGGGCACTGGTGTAGCCAAGCCAGTTGAAGTCACATTCCTGGTCTGGCAGAGCAGCCCTTAGGTGATTTTCGCCCTGAATCTTATTAATTGGGGATTTGGAGTTTGATGTGTTTTTTTTTTTTTTTTCCTTTCTTGGTTCGTCAACAGTTTTGCAGAGATTCCCCTCTCCAGGTAGGATCTGGTCCAGAATTAGGCTTGTCTGTGCCAGCCTATTCAACGTAAGGCTAGCAATATGAGGATCAAGGGTCACACCGAGTGCGACGGGACTTCCCAGATACTGAAATAGTCCAGCTTCATAGAAGGCTTTGCATCTGGAACAGCCCCACAACTAACCAGTTACCTGGGAAGCTCTTCCAACAGGACAACTCTGCTCAAAGCCAGCCATGCTCCCTGAATAGCCGAGTTCTGGGAAAGAATCCACCCCTGAGAAGCTCCGCCCTCAAGACGCAACTCCGCCCTCAAGAAAGCCTATAGCCCCAACCCCTCAGCTCCGCCCCTGAAGTCCCCCGACTCTGGAGTACTCTTATTCAAACAGGGCTCCGCTCCTCTGCAGCTAACATCTGCCTGCAGCAACCAGGAAAGTGTTCACTTTGTCCTGGTGTAGAGCAAGGTGTCCTAGCTCTTGGGCAACACAGGGAGGAAACCCTTAAAGTTCCAGAAGGCTGCTGGACGACGTTCTGGACAGTCAGTGAATCTTCTCACATGTCTGTTTTTCTTTCAGTTTCATTTGTCTGGACAACCTTTCTAGTTAATTCAGAACTCATTTATCTCCGCTCTTTGAAATTTATCAGATTTGAAAAAGATGAGTGTTCCCGCGTGCAAGCGCTTTTAGTTACACAGTGCTGGGACTGTTTTTGTTTGTTTGCTCTTCCTGCCAAACTTGGGGAAAGTTTGAGGACTTTCTTTCCAAACGAACTTAATGAGACATTGTACTTAGGATTCCTGCTCTGTCTGTTTCCTCTTCCACCCCTAAGCAGAATTTCCCACAGTTCACTTTCCTGGGAGCAGTGCCATGAAGTGCAAAGGGAGGTGGGGCTCCCGAGGCACACACAGACATGCCAAAGCCCATTAGGCGTTTAACCCCACAGAGGTGTGGCTGAAATGTGAACATTCTATAGAGTTCTTAGTCAAGGATGTTGAAGGTGGGACTGCATTCTTCTGACCCAGGCCAGGTCAGCTCAGCCAGGTGATAACCATGAACTAAATGGACTGGCCAAGTATCCATGGCTCCCTCCAGTACCTGAAACTAACTGGATGTCAGTTTACAACCATTGGTGGGGTTCCCTGTCAATCATGTGAGACTGTGGAGGAGGTCCTCCATAGTGAGCTACTCAGAGGTGGGAATAGCTAAGTTGGGTGGATCTCCAGCTACACTCCATGGCACTCAAGGAAGGGAGACAGGGGAGAAGAGATAAAGGCCCTCACATTGCTCACTATGCCTGTACCACTTACAGTGTAGCCTGTAAAACAATGGCCCTCTGGCCTGAGTGACTGGTTCAGAAAGAGAAAAGTCTGAAGGGAGAACTGGAGTAAGCTCAGCTCTCAGCATACCAGGCTTCAGAAGAATTTGAAAAGACCTTGCCCAGACAGTTGAAAGGGGTTGGATGAGGAGTTTCCACTATGGCAGACTTGATCATTTGGAAGCCATTGTCAATGAGGTAAACAAAGCTGTCAGAATGGATGCACCTTCTAAAAGGTCATGCAACCCCAACTAATGCACTTTCTAGCAGGTCATATGACCCTTTTGTCAGAAAGAATTAAACAAACACCAAGTCAACCCCTGCATTTGATTCATCAGATCCTACTGGAAGCTGCACCTCCTTCAAAGGACCTGTTCCTCTCTGCCTTTTGCTCTGCTGTTGCCCTGGTGTTCCTCTTATCAAAATGTTCCTCCCACACCATTTCAGGTTTCAGCTTTAAGTTTCACATGTTCCTACCAACCAGATCTTTCGTGTCATGCAGTCTAAGTAGCCTTCCCGTCAACTGGTCCACAGTTCATCAACATATAGCAATGGAAAATTGCTGCGTTTGTATTTATTTATAACCCTACTTAATTATTGTCTTTACTCTTCTCATATATTGAGTCATGAAAGTGGAATCCTTGTCTCTTTTGCAATTCAATTTATCCTCAAAGGGAGAAACGAATACATTTTGTGGACTGAATGCATTTAGTTAACTGCCTTTCTCACTGCTTCCTCATTCTGCTTTGACCAACCTGAGTCTCTGCTTCCTTTGTAGCAATTGGCAGAACCATGGCAACAACTCCTGATGCTGCTTTTGAGGCCCTCATGAATGGAGTGACCAGCTGGGATCTCCCTAAAGAATTCACTCCCAATGAACTCCTTCTTATTGGAGAGGCAGCCTTCCCAGTGATGGTGAACGACAAGGGCCAGGTGCTCATTGCTGCCTCTTTCTATGGCCAAGGCCGCCTGGTGGTCCTATCCCATGAGGGCTACCTGCTGCATGCTGGCTTGGCTCCATTTCTTCTCAATGCAGTGAGCTGGCTCTGCCCCTCCCCGGAGGCTCCCATTGCAGTGCATTCTTCCTTGGCATCCTTAGTTAATATCCTCGGGGACTCTGGGGTAAAGACAGTGGTTCAGCCTGAGCCTGGAGAGGCTCTGGGAGTTTTTTGCATTGATGCCTACAGTGACACCTTGACCGAGAAGCTAGTTCAGTTTGTTAAGCATGGTGGGGGCTTGCTCATTGGAGGCCAGGCCTGCAATTGGGCCAGTCAACAGGGGAGTGACAAAGTGCTGTTCAGTTTCCCTGGGAACCAGGTGACAAGTGTGGCTGGAGTGTACTTCACTGATGTCTATGGGGATATAAACCGGTTCAAGGTCTCTAAGAAGGTACCCAAGATCCCCCTCCATATCAGGTGAGTGTCCCATTCCAACCATTTATACATACTCTTTTTTATACAGTTCTTATATCCCTTCCTCACTTAGTATCTGTTTCAATGCAAATGATTGTTTTTACTGTCTTCTAACCACTGAAAATCAAAAACTTAGTCACTAAAATGGTCACTAAAGTACATCAAGGCCCAAGAAAAGCTGGTTCTCCGAGCCACTCCCTTGGAAAAGCAAAAGAGAAAAGCTAGATCTCTTGGCCAGTATGTTTTCACATGCCTGAAACTTAGAGTGTTATCTGTGTCCTAAATAAGTCAGAAAACACTGGTGTATCTATGTGAACATCTACAATTGGGCCCAGCCCTACTCTGGACATTGGGAATGTAGCAGAAATGAAAACCGCATGAGCTACCATGAAACCTATATATGAGTGGAAAAATCAGCTGGTAAGCAAATTCATCTAACAGAACTCAGTCAGATGTTGATAAGAGCCACAAGAAGAGAGAAAGCAGATGTAAGGCATCAGAATGAGGGGGAGAGTAAAGGCTGTTTAAGTGTTCAAGTGCCTTCATGGCAGGCACAGAAATTACATTGTAGCAGATGCAAAAGAGAAGATGGCATAATATTGACAATGGCAGTGAGTAGAAATGCACAGATTAGAAGGTAGCCTTTGAAAGGACACCAGAATGGTCTGTGCTAACAACTCAGGGGAGCAAAACAATCGCCTTAAACAGAAGCCAGCTTGGTGGATCCTAGGAACACAGAGAAAGCCAGAGTGGCTGGAGATGGGTAAAGGAAGACTGCCCTGCCAGGAGGTAAGCACGAAGACACAGTGTGCTTTTTCCATAAGTAAAGAATTCCCCACAGTGGATTACCACTGTCTGACTTTCCATTTCTTATGAATAAGATCACCCAGGTAGCCAGTCCAGGATCTTGGCAGTGTCTCCATAATGTTCCTATTTCCCCTGTGGATTGTTAATTTTCCCCATGGTTACAAGATGACCCGCATTGCTCCAGGCTCTATTATTACACCAAGGCAATGATTGCTGGAGCAGACACACTAGCTTGGTCTATCTTTTACAAAAAATTGAAAATAATCTATTTTCTTGTAGTACCAATCATCAAATGGATCTCCATTTATATTTTAGTGATCAAAACTTGATCAAGCAATCAAAATTTAAGGACCAAGGGGTCTGAGGATATTTATTACCATCTGTGAAGAAATTAAAATCTTGCTGCAAAGAAGAAAAGGGAAGCAGTTAGTAGCTCCCTGCAATCCTCAGTCCCAGGGATGGTGCCTGAGATCTTTTTCCTTACAGAGAGGGTTTCAGACAGGGTAACCAGGCACACAGATGAGAACCTGATTCACTCTGAGCTGACTTTAATTCTATAGCCAACTGACAAGCTCAGACCTGTGGTCCATCCCCATGATTTTGGAAATAGTGTTTTACTAGAGCACAGCCATGATCTCACACAGTCAAATTGCTTGTGGCTGTCTTCAAGTCTTAGCAATCCTTTCAGCAGAATCCATGAATCCCAAAACTATCAATCGATCTGGCCCTTTAAGAAATGTCTCCAGACATTAAGACTCAGAAGCATAATTGTCTCAGTTGTCTCAAAGAGCCCTTCTTTCAACAAATGAAATTTGTTTCTCTTCATCTCCACCTACCTGTTCCACCTCGGCTACTACATCCGAACTTTCCTGGCTTTGTGGTGTCATTCTGTTTCCCATGGAACTTCAAGAATACACGAATGTAGAAAGAACAACCAATATTCTCTGGTCACTTGTGATCCAACAACAAGAACAGTCAACTCCTGATCAGTCTTCACCTAGGGAAGGAAGTCATTGGAAGAAAATGGAAACAGGCCCACCTCAAAGAGAGAGAGCAGACTCTCCCAAGCCCTGGGCCTCAGTCTGGGAAGGTTCAGGAGAACCTGCCATGTGGTCTGACAGTCAGCTTCTACACTGCAGTAGGCCCATAATCATCTATGTCCTGAGAAGTGATAAGCCACATTGCCTCTTTTTGTGTCCTCCCAGGTCCAGGCTCTCAAATTCTGTGGACAGCGGGTTTCTTGCAGCCTGTTTTATGGCCATGGTTTCAGGGAGTCAGTGGTTTTCCTTTCAACTACCACCTCACCTCTGATTATTTTGAAACAAACAGTGCACACTGGAACATTCCATCTGCATTGCTATATATTTCTAAAGACACAAACTCTTGAAAACATAACCACAGGGATGTCACCAAGGCCTCTGTACAGTCATTGACAGGCTTCCGTACAGTTTGCTGTGAGGGGTTCTGTGTCAGAGCTGGTGTCAATGATTTTTAGATGGATTCTGTTCCTTTTGTGGTTCATGTTTATTGGTACTAAGTTGATAAGCATCTATAGACATTCCTAGTGATCAAAACTAAGGAATATATTCCTGACTTAGGATCAATATGTACGCCAAAGAATTCATACACATAACTTCTTATTTGAATTCAGGACAGCAGGGATTTTACTGAATCTCCACATTTTCCTCTTGAGATCTGTTTACTTTTCCCCTCCCATTTTGAAAGACACCATCACAATGATGTCTTGTTCATTATACCCAACAGTTGCATAATCCAAATGACAATGCTATCAATAGCAAAATGATGCGAGATCAATGAATGACAGAGACATTGCAAGCAGTATTTGTTAGCCTTCCCAGGTTTTCTTTGTAGGTTGGCTTTCCTAAGAAAAGAGATGGAGAGATAGTGATTTCCCCTGTGTAGGTAGGGCTTCTTGGGAAGCTGAGTCAGACAGGAATTGGTGAGAAGTTCCTCTAAAAACTGCTGTCAATGGGGAAAAAGGAACAATGGAGCAGGAGAAGTTACTCAAATAGCAACAAACATTTCTTAGTAATTAACTATGGCAGCAATTATTTCTTGTGCCTCTCATCCTCATAGCATATTTTCCTAGAGATTTATTAGAGTTAGATTAGTGCCTTCTGATGACCTTTAGAATGGTTTCCATTTTTGTCCTCATACTACTGTGTAATTGGAAATTTCTGGTCACTTATTTATTTCCTTTGCTATTTAATGTTTTAGAACTGGGCCACATACACACACACAAAGACACACACACACACACACACACACACACACACACACACACACAGAGAGAGAGAGAGAGAGAGAGAGAGAGAGAGTAAAATTTAAAACATTCTGTCTACTCCGCAATGCAATCTCCTTCTTCCCTCCCTATTTAAATTCCTTAATACCACATTATTTCTTTATACACGAAAGCAGACATATATATGTGTCAGGATCCTTCTCTATTGCTGTAAAAATATAAAAAAATAAAAACTGTCTTTTATCCCTCACTAGATCTGGCACTGCAGTACCACGAGATATCTGATTGATGTCTTAATCTCAGGGCAAAGCCTCTCACCTGCTTTGCTCCATCCCATATCACACTGCTGAAGGCCTCTCTCTGAGCCTGGCAGCAATCGATCCACCTATCTAGTTCCCAAGGCAGGTTTCCATACCAGAAACATGTATCCCAACTCCGTGGTGGCTCAGACCAGTCACCCCACATTCCCTTACACTTAAATCTACACATGAAAGACCACACAGCACAATAAACTTTGATCCAACTGATAAGACATAATTGCTCACCTAAAACATACAAAGCCCGGTACACATTCACATCCAGTCTCTGGGAGCTCCCAGGGGTGCAAGACAGGTGAGACTGTTGGTCTTCCTATGGGGTTGCCATCCCCTTCAGTTCCTTCAAGCCTTCCCCTAAGTCTTATATCTGCATCCATCTCAGTCAGCTGCTGGTAGAGTCTCTCAGAGGACAGCCATGCTAGGCTCCTGTCTGCAAGCACAACATAGCATCAGTAATAGTGTCAGAGATTGCTGCCTGCCCAGGAGATGGATCCCAAGTTAGGACTGTAACTGGTCCACCATTCCTTCAGTCTCTGCTCCATTTTTTCCCTGAATTTCTTTTAGACAAGAGCAATTTGGGATCAAAAAAATATTGTAG